>NC_083717.1:1030000-1189880 GCF_028564815.1 Eubalaena glacialis | reverse complement strand
ACTCAGGACGGGGACACCCGTGTCAACTGCTGAGGCTAAAAAAAATGAGAACTTGGCGAACAAAGACTGGATGTGGAAATGCAGTAGAGTGAGTAGGACTCAGGACGGGGACCACCCGTGTCAACTGCTGGGCTAAAAAAAAATGAGAACTTGGGAACAAGACTGGATGTGGAAATGCAGTAGAGTGAGTAGGACTCAGGACGGGGACCACCCGTGTCAACTGCTGGGCTAAAAAAAAATGAGAACTTGGGAACAAAGACTGGATGTGGAAATGCCAGTAGAGTGAGTAGGACTCAGGACGGGGACCCACCCCGTGTCAACTGCTGGGCTAAAAAAAAATGAGAACTTGGGAACAAAGACTGGATGTGGAAATGCAGTAGAGTGAGTAGGACTCAGGACGGGGACCACCCGTGTCAACTGCTGGGCTAAAAAAGATGAAGAACTTGGGAACAAAGACTGGATGTGGAAATGCAGTAGAGTGAGTAGGACTCAGGACGGGGACCACCGTGTCAACTGCTGGGCTAAAAAAGATGAGAACTTGGGAACAAAGACTGGATGTGGAAATGCAGTAGAGTGAGTAGGACTCAGGACGGGGACCACCCGTGTCAACTGCTGGGCTAAAAAAAGATGAGAACTTGGGAACAAAGACTGGATGTGGAAATGCAGTAGAGTGAGTAGGACTCAGGACGGGGACCACCCGTGTCAACTGCTGGGCTAAAAAAAGATGAGAACTTGGGAACAAAGACTGGATGTGGAAATGCAGTAGAGTGAGTAGGACTCAGGACGGGGACCACCCGTGTCAACTGCTGGGCTAAAAAAAAATGAGAACTTGGAACAAAGACTGGATGTGGAAATGCAGTAGAGTGAGTAGGACTCAGGACGGGGACCACCCGTGTCAACTGCTGGGCTAAAAAAAAATGAGAACTTGGGAACAAAGACTGGATGTGGAAATGCAGTAGAGTGAGTAGGACTCAGGACGGGGACCACCCGTGTCAACTGCTGGGCTAAAAAAAAATGAGAACTTGGGAACAAAGACTGGATGTGGAAATGCAGTAGAGTGAGTAGGACTCAGGACGGGGACCACCCGTGTCAACTGCTGGGCTAAAAAAAAATGAGAACTTGGGAACAAAGACTGGATGTGGAAATGCAGTAGAGTGAGTAGGACTCAGGACGGGGACCACCCGTGTCAACTGCTGGGCTAAAAAAAAATGAGAACTGGGAACAAAGACTGGATGTGGAAATGCAGTAGAGTGAGTAGGACTCAGGACGGGGACCACCCGTGTCAACTGCTGGGCTAAAAAAAAATGAGAACTTGGGAACAAAGACTGGATGTGGAAATGCAGTAGAGTGAGTAGGACTCAGGACGGGGACCACCCGTGTCAACTGCTGGGCTAAAAAAAATGAGAACTTGGGAACAAAGACTGGATGTGGAAATGCAGTAGAGTGAGTAGGACTCAGGACGGGGACCACCCGTGTCAACTGCTGGGCTAAAAAAAAATGAGAACTTGGGAACAAAGACTGGATGTGGAAATGCAGTAGAGTGAGTAGGACTCAGGACGGGGACCACCCGTGTCAACTGCTGGGCTAAAAAAAATGAGAACTTGGGAACAAAGACTGGATGTGGAAATGCAGTAGAGTGAGTAGGACTCAGGACGGGGACCACCCGTGTCAACTGCTGGGCTAAAAAAAATGAGAACTTGGGAACAAAGACTGGATGTGGAAATGCAGTAGAGTGAGTAGGACTCAGGACGGGGACCACCCGTGTCAACTGCTGGGCTAAAAAAAAAATGAGAACTTGGGAACAAAGACTGGATGTGGAAATGCAGTAGAGTGAGTAGGACTCAGGACGGGGACCACCCGTGTCAACTGCTGGGCTAAAAAAAATGAGAACTTGGGAACAAAGACTGGATGTGGAAATGCAGTAGAGTGAGTAGGACTCAGGACGGGACCACCCGTGTCAACTGCTGGGCTAAAAAAAAATGAGAACTTGGGAACAAAGACTGGATGTGGAAATGCAGTAGAGTGAGTAGGACTCAGGACGGGGACCACCCGTGTCAACTGCTGGGCTAAAAAAAAATGAGAACTTGGGAACAAAGACTGGATGTGGAAATGCAGTAGAGTGAGTAGGACTCAGGACGGGGACCACCCGTGTCAACTGCTGGGCTAAAAAAAAATGAGAACTTGGGAACAAAGACTGGATGTGGAAATGCAGTAGAGTGAGTAGGACTCAGGACGGGGACCACCCGTGTCAACTGCTGGGCTAAAAAAAAATGAGAACTTGGGAACAAAGACTGGATGTGGAAATGCAGTAGAGTGAGTAGGACTCAGGACGGGGACCACCCGTGTCAACTGCTGGGCTAAAAAAAAATGAGAACTTGGGAACAAAGACTGGATGTGGAAATGCAGTAGAGTGAGTAGGACTCAGGACGGGGACCACCCGTGTCAACTGCTGGGCTAAAAAAAAGATGAGAACTTGGGAACAAAGACTGATGTGGAAATGCAGTAGAGTGAGTAGGACTCAGGACGGGGGACCACCCGTGTCAACTGCTGGGCTAAAAAAAATGAGAACTTGGGAACAAAGACTGGATGTGGAAATGCAGTAGAGTGAGTAGGACTCAGGACGGGGACCACCCGTGTCAACTGCTGGGCTAAAAAAAAATGAGAACTTGGGAACAAAGACTGGATGTGGAAATGCAGTAGAGTGAGTAGGACTCAGGACGGGGACCACCCGTGTCAACTGCTGGGCTAAAAAAAAATGAGAACTTGGGAACAAAGACTGGATGTGGAAATGCAGTAGAGTGAGTAGGACTCAGGACGGGGACCACCCGTGTCAACTGCTGGGCTAAAAAAAAAATGAGAACTTGGGAACAAAGACTGGATGTGGAAATGCAGTAGAGTGAGTAGGACTCAGGACGGGGACCACCCGTGTCAACTGCTGGGCTAAAAAAAATGAGAACTTGGGAACAAAGACTGGATGTGGAAATGCAGTAGAGTGAGTAGGACTCAGGACGGGGACCACCCGTGTCAACTGCTGGGCTAAAAAAAAATGAGAACTTGGGAACAAAGACTGGATGTGGAAATGCAGTAGAGTGAGTAGGACTCAGGACGGGGACCACCCGTGTCAACTGCTGGGCTAAAAAAAAATGAGAACTTGGGAACAAAGACTGGATGTGGAAATGCAGTAGAGTGAGTAGGACTCAGGACGGGGACCACCCGTGTCAACTGCTGGGCTAAAAAAAAATGAGAACTTGGGAACAAAGACTGGATGTGGAAATGCAGTAGAGTGAGTAGGACTCAGGACGGGGACCACCCGTGTCAACTGCTGGGCTAAAAAAAGATGAGAACTTGGGAACAAAGACTGGATGTGGAAATGCAGTAGAGTGAGTAGGACTCAGGACGGGGACCACCCGTGTCAACTGCTGGGCTAAAAAAGATGAGAACTTGGGAACAAAGACTGGATGTGGAAATGCAGTAGAGTGAGTAGGACTCAGGACGGGACCACCCGTGTCAACTGCTGGGCTAAAAAAAGATGAGAACTTGGGAACAAAGACTGGATGTGGAAATGCAGTAGAGTGAGTAGGACTCAGGACGGGGACCACCCGTGTCAACTGCTGGGCTAAAAAAAATGAGAACTTGGGAACAAAGACTGGATGTGGAAATGCAGTAGAGTGAGTAGGACTCAGGACGGGGACCACCCGTGTCAACTGCTGGGCTAAAAAAAGATGAGAACTTGGGAACAAAGACTGGATGTGGAAATGCAGTAGAGTGAGTAGGACTCAGGACGGGGACCACCCGTGTCAACTGCTGGGCTAAAAAAAAATGAGAACTTGGGAACAAAGACTGGATGTGGAAATGCAGTAGAGTGAGTAGGACTCAGGACGGGGACCACCCGTGTCAACTGCTGGGCTAAAAAAAAATGAGAACTTGGGAACAAAGACTGGATGTGGAAATGCAGTAGAGTGAGTAGGACTCAGGACGGGGACCACCCGTGTCAACTGCTGGGCTAAAAAAAAATGAGAACTTGGGAACAAAGACTGGATGTGGAAATGCAGTAGAGTGAGTAGGACTCAGGACGGGGACCACCCGTGTCAACTGCTGGGCTAAAAAAAAATGAGAACTTGGGAACAAAGACTGGATGTGGAAATGCAGTAGAGTGAGTAGGACTCAGGACGGGGACCACCCGTGTCAACTGCTGGGCTAAAAAAAAATGAGAACTTGGGAACAAAGACTGGATGTGGAAATGCAGTAGAGTGAGTAGGACTCAGGACGGGGACCACCCGTGTCAACTGCTGGGCTAAAAAAAAATGAGAACTTGGGAACAAAGACTGGATGTGGAAATGCAGTAGAGTGAGTAGGACTCAGGACGGGGACCACCCGTGTCAACTGCTGGGCTAAAAAAAAATGAGAACTTGGGAACAAAGACTGGATGTGGAAATGCAGTAGAGTGAGTAGGACTCAGGACGGGGACCACCCGTGTCAACTGCTGGGCTAAAAAAAAATGAGAACTTGGGAACAAAGACTGGATGTGGAAATGCAGTAGAGTGAGTAGGACTCAGGACGGGGACCACCCGTGTCAACTGCTGGGCTAAAAAAAGATGAGAACTTGGGAACAAAGACTGGATGTGGAAATGCAGTAGAGTGAGTAGGACTCAGGACGGGGACCACCCGTGTCAACTGCTGGGCTAAAAAAAGATGAGAACTTGGGAACAAAGACTGGATGTGGAAATGCAGTAGAGTGAGTAGGACTCAGGACGGGGACCACCCGTGTCAACTGCTGGGCTAAAAAAAGATGAGAACTTGGGAACAAAGACTGGATGTGGAAATGCAGTAGAGTGAGTAGGACTCAGGACGGGGACCACCCGTGTCAACTGCTGGGCTAAAAAAAGATGAGAACTTGGGAACAAAGACTGGATGTGGAAATGCAGTAGAGTGAGTAGGACTCAGGACGGGGACCACCCGTGTCAACTGCTGGGCTAAAAAAAAATGAGAACTTGGGAACAAAGACTGGATGTGGAAATGCAGTAGAGTGAGTAGGACTCAGGACGGGGACCACCCGTGTCAACTGCTGGGCTAAAAAAAAATGAGAACTTGGGAACAAAGACTGGATGTGGAAATGCAGTAGAGTGAGTAGGACTCAGGACGGGGACCACCCGTGTCAACTGCTGGGCTAAAAAAAAATGAGAACTTGGGAACAAAGACTGGATGTGGAAATGCAGTAGAGTGAGTAGGACTCAGGACGGGGACCACCCGTGTCAACTGCTGGGCTAAAAAAAAATGAGAACTTGGGAACAAAGACTGGATGTGGAAATGCAGTAGAGTGAGTAGGACTCAGGACGGGGACCACCCGTGTCAACTGCTGGGCTAAAAAAAAATGAGAACTTGGGAACAAAGACTGGATGTGGAAATGCAGTAGAGTGAGTAGGACTCAGGACGGGGACCACCCGTGTCAACTGCTGGGCTAAAAAAAAATGAGAACTTGGGAACAAAGACTGGATGTGGAAATGCAGTAGAGTGAGTAGGACTCAGGACGGGGACCACCCGTGTCAACTGCTGGGCTAAAAAAAAATGAGAACTTGGGAACAAAGACTGGATGTGGAAATGCAGTAGAGTGAGTAGGACTCAGGACGGGGACCACCCGTGTCAACTGCTGGGCTAAAAAAAAATGAGAACTTGGGAACAAAGACTGGATGTGGAAATGCAGTAGAGTGAGTAGGACTCAGGACGGGGACCACCCGTGTCAACTGCTGGGCTAAAAAAAGATGAGAACTTGGGAACAAAGACTGGATGTGGAAATGCAGTAGAGTGAGTAGGACTCAGGACGGGGACCACCCGTGTCAACTGCTGGGCTAAAAAAAAATGAGAACTTGGGAACAAAGACTGGATGTGGAAATGCAGTAGAGTGAGTAGGACTCAGGACGGGGACCACCCGTGTCAACTGCTGGGCTAAAAAAAGATGAGAACTTGGGAACAAAGACTGGATGTGGAAATGCAGTAGAGTGAGTAGGACTCAGGACGGGGACCACCCGTGTCAACTGCTGGGCTAAAAAAAGATGAGAACTTGGGAACAAAGACTGGATGTGGAAATGCAGTAGAGTGAGTAGGACTCAGGACGGGGACCACCCGTGTCAACTGCTGGGCTAAAAAAAGATGAGAACTTGGGAACAAAGACTGGATGTGGAAATGCAGTAGAGTGAGTAGGACTCAGGACGGGGACCACCCGTGTCAACTGCTGGGCTAAAAAAAGATGAGAACTTGGGAACAAAGACTGGATGTGGAAATGCAGTAGAGTGAGTAGGACTCAGGACGGGGACCACCCGTGTCAACTGCTGGGCTAAAAAAAAATGAGAACTTGGGAACAAAGACTGGATGTGGAAATGCAGTAGAGTGAGTAGGACTCAGGACGGGGACCACCCGTGTCAACTGCTGGGCTAAAAAAAGATGAGAACTTGGGAACAAAGACTGGATGTGGAAATGCAGTAGAGTGAGTAGGACTCAGGACGGGGACCACCCGTGTCAACTGCTGGGCTAAAAAAAGATGAGAACTTGGGAACAAAGACTGGATGTGGAAATGCAGTAGAGTGAGTAGGACTCAGGACGGGGACCACCCGTGTCAACTGCTGGGCTAAAAAAAAATGAGAACTTGGGAACAAAGACTGGATGTGGAAATGCAGTAGAGTGAGTAGGACTCAGGACGGGGACCACCCGTGTCAACTGCTGGGCTAAAAAAAGATGAGAACTTGGGAACAAAGACTGGATGTGGAAATGCAGTAGAGTGAGTAGGACTCAGGACGGGGACCACCCGTGTCAACTGCTGGGCTAAAAAAAGATGAGAACTTGGGAACAAAGACTGGATGTGGAAATGCAGTAGAGTGAGTAGGACTCAGGACGGGGACCACCCGTGTCAACTGCTGGGCTAAAAAAAGATGAGAACTTGGGAACAAAGACTGGATGTGGAAATGCAGTAGAGTGAGTAGGACTCAGGACGGGGACCACCCGTGTCAACTGCTGGGCTAAAAAAAAATGAGAACTTGGGAACAAAGACTGGATGTGGAAATGCAGTAGAGTGAGTAGGACTCAGGACGGGGACCACCCGTGTCAACTGCTGGGCTAAAAAAAAATGAGAACTTGGGAACAAAGACTGGATGTGGAAATGCAGTAGAGTGAGTAGGACTCAGGACGGGGACCACCCGTGTCAACTGCTGGGCTAAAAAAAGATGAGAACTTGGGAACAAAGACTGGATGTGGAAATGCAGTAGAGTGAGTAGGACTCAGGACGGGGACCACCCGTGTCAACTGCTGGGCTAAAAAAAGATGAGAACTTGGGAACAAAGACTGGATGTGGAAATGCAGTAGAGTGAGTAGGACTCAGGACGGGGACCACCCGTGTCAACTGCTGGGCTAAAAAAAAATGAGAACTTGGGAACAAAGACTGGATGTGGAAATGCAGTAGAGTGAGTAGGACTCAGGACGGGGACCACCCGTGTCAACTGCTGGGCTAAAAAAAAATGAGAACTTGGGAACAAAGACTGGATGTGGAAATGCTCAACCAAGCGTGGCTTAGTTGTTGGTTCTAGAAAACGTCGCCCAAGGAAGTAACTAACCGATATGTAATATCCCTGTTGCTCCAGGAAGTTTCTGCCTGTCAGTGTATCTGAGGCCACAGTCTGCTCACTTGGGCAAACAGATCACTTTCAGCAACAGTTTCCTCATCAAGACTCTCTGCGGAGACGGTCAAGGGGGCATGCTCCCTTCCTGCACGAGTTCTAATCAACTGAATGTTGCTTTATTAACAGGTTGTCTGGTGATATTTGGGGGATTTCAGTACCTTCCTTAGCTTTTGGTTTCTGTCCTCTATTCAGAGATAACATATTTTTATTCCAGGTTCAAAGAAATGGGGAAGGGTAAAGGGTAAAAAGCACATGCCAACAAAATCTTACCTTTTATTAAGAACTTGGATTGTTGAAAAGTGAGGGCTGCAGGACCACTCTGCTGTTAGGAAAACCAAAGCGGTTTCGTTTGTTCCATAAAATGATCCTCAGAGTGGGATGTGTCCTCCTAGGTCAGACTCCTATCTTTTTAACCTGATATTCTCTCAGTGCCTAACATGAGGACTTGCCCTCAAGTATATGTTCAGAAAAAGATGGTTGAATGACATAGAAAATTTGCATGGAGTGAAATACCTCCAATGTGGAGCTCTTTAGATTGGAATTGTCAAAAATAACTACTGACCCCTCCCAATACTTGCAGCAACTATAAAAATATATATCCTAAGCTAGCCCTCCCTGGGATGGCCTCTGTGCATTTATAAGGACTACAATAGTTGAGAGAACCAGCTCCGTGGAATCTGGATGCTCGAGAACTTTGAATTCTCAGTGGTGGCTTACGGAGCCCCCCATGTTTAAAAAGAAACCTTTTGCCAATTTCAAATCTAACATGTGCTTAGTGCAGAAATTTACACATTGTTCAATGAGAACTCTCCCTCCCCAATGTCAATAAGCCTCTCCACCACACTTCCCACCAGAGAGTATTGTTGGTAATACTCCATTTATATCCTTTCAGAGAGTTTTCAATGCATTTAGAAACCTATGTGTACATACAAACCAAACTAAAAAAATAATTTGTTATATAAATCTTATCACATAAAATTTTCCACAAGTTCGTTTCTTTCTATTATTTTTTAGAGAAGCTTCCATGCCAGCACGTGCAGTTCAGATAATTCTCTTTAGTCACTACAGTTTCTACTGCATGAAGGCATCTAACGTGCATAACTCAGTCTGCCCCCTGAGCTGTTATTTTCCCCTCCTCCCCATTTTTTCCCTTTCCTTCCTTTCCTTTTGCTGTTACAAACAATTCTATAATAAACTTCTTTGTACCCAAGTTTCTTTTCTAACAATTTTCCTTCTTTCAAGGTTTGTCAGTGTGATGGGTGAAATGTGCGATCTCCTTGTTTCTTTCACTTGCATTTCCTTCCTGTGTATGAAGTGGAGCACATTTTAGTCTGTTGGCCATTTATGCCTCTTCTGTGAACTGTTTAGATCCATGCCATACAACATGAGAGCCGTGAGTCAAGTGTGGCTATTGAACACCTGAAATGTGCTAGCCTGAACAGAGATGTGCTATCAGCACAAAATACACAAGAGATTTCAAAGAGTTAGTCTAAGGGTATAAAATACTGCATTAATATTTTTATATTGATAACATGTTAAAATAATAATATTATACACATCCTGCTTTCGATAATTTTCATATGGCTACTGAAAATTTTTTAATTACATATGTAGCTCACATGATATTCCTGCTGGACAGAGATGGTTTAGATTTTTCCTTTAGGTGGGTTATTATCTTTTTCTTAGTGATTTATAGGAGCTCTTGATATATTGTTAGTACCTATCTGTTGACCACAATATTTTCAGCAAATATTTCTTCTCAGTCTGTAACCTAATTTTTAACTTGAATTATGGAGTTTCTTGCCATACAAAAATTGTTTTTAAGAATCTGTCCATTGTTTCTTTTATCGCCTCTGGGTTTTGTGTGTTGCTAAGGAAATCTTTCACCATGTCCAGATTACAAAAATAACTTCCTGTATTTCTGTAAAGTCATTTCTTTCTTTAATGGTTGCCTCTTTCAGGCATCTGGAATAATTTTTTTTGTTCGATGTGAGATAGCAAGTTTTAAAACTTTTTATTAAATCATAGGATAGAGACTTTCACCCCTTCCTTTCCTCACTAATGTAAATGAATTGCTTCCTTCCATGTAATTCAATATTTCTGTAACAGGTGAAACATTTTGAACTCTTTCTCCCATCTCACCAATATATTTGATTATTCCTGCACCAGAATCTCACTATTTTAAATACCAACATTTTAAAGATTGTTTCTATATTTAGGAGACTAAGCTTTTTCAAGAATTCATTCATGGGCATGTTCTTTCCCAACAAACTTCAGAATCAGCTTGCCAATGTCGACATAAAATCCTGTTCGAATTTTGATTGACATTGTGTTGAGTGTATAGATTACTTTAGGAGAGAATTTACACCTTTACAATATTAAATACATCTAAGCAAGAACAAGATACATCTCTTCATTTATTCATGTCTTTCAAAAAGTGAATCAGTAAAGTTTTACACCTCTCTTAATATATGCCTTGCTCATTATGTTTCAGGCTTTTTGTTAATTATTTTATTGTTCTTGTTGCCATCGTGAATCAATGTTGCTATTTTTTCTCTGCATTTTATAATTATGTTGCTTTTGTATCCAACAACTTAACCTTCTTTGGATCTGTTAGTTTTTCACTTAATTCTCTTTGCTTTTCTAAATACACGATTATCTGATATACAGTACTAGGGCTGGCTGATCCTACTAGCTCAAGAGGGTCAATTGTTAAGTTTTCAGGAATCTGGTGAGGTGATTGGTAAATATAGTCATTAATAAAAATTAAATTATATAAGTCTACAGTTAAGCAGATCATATTAAAAACAAAGATAATAAACGCGCAAAACTCCTCATGTCCTAATTATTTCGCTTATCTACGCTCTTCCCCCGCCCCCTTTCCTGTGCCCTGGCAGCTCCGGGACGAGGTGGACACGGGGTGGCGGGGGCGGGGGGGTGGGGGGGTCGCCGAGCAGCAGGTGAAGAAGGGGGCGGAGTCAGGGTGGGGCCTGGGCCCTAACCCACCGCGTGGGGCGTGGGGCCCTGATCCCAGGAAGCCGGCCGGCTCTGGCCGGTGCTCCGCGGAGGCCGTTCTTTCTGGCCTTCGTCTCCTCGGCCTCAGGGCCCCGCGCATCTGTAAACCGCTCCCCTTCGGGCTCACAGCCGGCTTGTGCACGCATCGGAGCTCGGGAGCCTCCTCGGGGGCCGGGGAATGCTCTGGTCCTCTGGCCCCCAGCGTCACTGCTCCTGCAGGCGGAAGGCATCAGCTCGTCCTTCGGGGGGCTCCTGGCTGGGGCCATCCCAGGCTGCGGGCCCCCCTCCTTCCCCGTTCCCAGAGTCCGGGCAGCTTCTTCCGAAGCCCCCAGGCTTTGGCCAGCGCGCCTGGGCCTGCTCCAGCCAACAGCTAGGGAACAGCCCCGGGGGACGCCCACCCCGGGGGGCGCTCCTCCGCAGCCCGGCTGCCTGCCCTTGGGGTCCCCGGCAGCAGCAGGTGAAGACCTACCCTCTTCTCGGAGCTTTGCCGGGGCCCTGGAGAGATGGGTACCTGACCTGGGACCTCAGAGCTCTGCGGCTGCAGCTTCTCTTTGTTCCTGGCACCGCTCAACCGCCCTGAAGCTTCTGCACTGCGTCCCCTAGGGTACCGCTTGGGATGTGGGCGAAGCCCGGCACGTTGGCCCGCATCATCATCTCAGTGAAGGCTTCCATATCCAAGTTCCCTTCTGATGGCCCCGAGGGGCGCAGGTCCTCAGGAACCGGAGCACCAGGCAAAGATGACCTCCTCCAAGCCGCCTGGGGTCAAGGGCCCAAGGGCTCGGAGCGCTGCCCTGACGATCCCGCCATCCAGCCCCGCGCTCTCCCCTCTTCTGCTCGGTTGGGCGCCACCAGCGACTTGTCCCTCGGTGCAGCTCTCACCCGCCTTTTATCTATGTGCTGAAAGTTATTTTTTTAAATATCTTAGAATTTTTTTTTTAGTTAAAAAATGTTTATTTTATATTGGAGTATAGTTGATTAACAATGTTGTGTTAGTTTCGGGTGTTCAGCAAAGTGATTCACTTACACATATACATACATCTATTCCTTTTCAGATTCTTTTCCCTTATAGGTAATTACAGAATACTGTGTAGAGTTCCCTGTGCTATACAGTAGGTCCTTGTCGATTATCTATTTTATATATAGTAGTGTTAAATGTTACTCCCAACCTCCTAATTTTTTCTAGTGTTTCTGTATAATGGGAATTCTTTGTAAGTGTGTGCTACTGTGGACCTCTTCCAACCTCACGTTCAGTGAGTTCACATCGGTAGCTTGAAAGGAACCACGACGAGAGTATTGACAGCATGAAAATCAGCAAACACTACAAATCAGTTCTTCACGAGTCGTTTTGTTAATTGTCCAGCCTTAACAAAGTCATGGAGAAAATGTTAATAATGGAGATTAAATTTTAAAATGTGTCACATCTGATACCATTACATTGTGAATAGTACCAAAAAATTGGGGAAATACTCTTGCAGTATTTAAAAACTATTTTTCAGTTTCATCAAGAAGAAGCTCACATTGTGGGCCAACAAGTGTAGTTAGGACAAGTTGTCTTACTATTTTTTTTTTTAATTTTTAATTTTTATTGGACTATAGTTGATTTATAATGTCATGTTAGTTTCAGGTGTACAGCAAAGTGATTCAGTTATACATACACATACATCTGTTCTTTTTCAAATTCTTTTCCCATTTAGGTTATTACAGAATATTAGGCAGAATTCCCTCTGCTATACAGTAGGTCCTTGTTGGTTATCTATTTTAAGCATAGTAGTGTGTGTATGTCAATCCCAGACTCCCAATTTATCCCTCCCAAGTTGTCTTACCCATTAATGTAAACAAAAACATCTAGGAACTACACTCAGAGAACCATCTCATACGTATCACCACAATCCGGATTTTAAAGAATGTAAATACTGAAAGTCTCTCTTCCTTTCAAAAATTACATCTCATTCATTATTTTGCACCTACTGCAGGGTACAATGTGGAACAACAGTAGTGTTACTTGGCATTGTTGATTTGATCCTTATATCAAGATTTCTGTTTTCTCATTGAGAATGATGTTTACTCTGGTTTCTGGTAGATACTAGTTAGAATTCTGGAATTTCATTTGAATACTTTCCTACACACTAATAGGAAACTTCTGCAGCCTGTTCTTAGTAAAATTTCCTGTTTGAAAAAAATTCTTCCATTTCTACGAATCTCTATTTTCTTTCCAAAATTTTATGGCCATATGGATTCCAGAGCCCTTGCAGCGTTCGGCACAATCCCACCGTTAAACACAACACCTCTTTATGGCTCCTCCAAAAACTCGCTTAGGCTCATTGTTTCTACCTCGCAGCCTGCCATGTCTCTTCTGCCCACTGCATTCGTGCTTTTGTCCTCACGCCAAACCCTGCGCCACTGAAACCACTCTTGCCAAAGTCACAGAGGCTCCACTTTGCCAACTCCGATGGGCGACGCTCTGTCCTCCTCTCGGCAGTATTATTATTGTGCCCTTGACCATCTCTCCTTGAATCCCTTTCTCTTCTTGGCATCTGGACACCATGCTCTTCTGGTCTTATTCCCACCTCATTACCCACTTTTCAGTTTCCTTTACTTGCTCCTCTTCCTCAGCCTGGCCTCTAAATGCAGAAGGTCCTGGCATGCCCGGGGCTCAGTCCTCAGCCCTCGTCTCCATCTGTTTCCATGGCTTTGAGAGCAGAATATTTGCTGATGATTACCACATTTAGATCTTCGGTGAACTCCTGTCTAGAGTATTCAAATACTTACTCTTATATCCATGTGGATATTTCATTGGCATTTCAACCTTAACAAAGCCCAGACCATACACTCAGTCCTCAGCCCCTTCCCTTTATCCACTCCATTGTAACCATTCCTTTCTCAATGAGTGGTATTATTAGTTGTTCATACCACAACCTAAGACGTCGCAACACGACCTTCAGTAAGTACTGTGTTCTTTTCTTTTGAATACACACCCCAAATCCAGCCACTGCTGTCCATCAGCATCACTTCACATTCAGTCCAGACCCCACTCCCATTTCTCCTCTGGGTGCTACAGTAGCCTCTGAATTGTCTCTGCTTTCATTCTTCCTCTGTCCACGGCAACCACAGAATGAATATATATTGGGGCTGTAACTGACATAAAACATTCCATTAGTTAATGATTTGCTCTTTATGTATACTGCAAAATGATCATCACACTAAGTCTAATTAACATCCATCACTACACATAGTTACAATTTTTTCTTCTTGTGATGAAACTTTCAAGATCTATTCCCTTAGCAACTTAATATATATATATTTCATGTCATTCCTTGTGCAAAAAAAAAAAAGCAAATCTTCTGTGGCATCCTATTATACTTAGGAAAAAAAATTCCAAACTCCCTGATGGCCTGCTGAGTCTCCCATCTATCTGTCCCTCCAATCTCATACTGCATCCCCTCTGCCCTACTCATCATGCTTTCTCTGCACTAGGTGTCCTGAAACAGAATGAGCTTTTTCCTGCCTCCGGGCTTCAAACTTGCCTGGAGTCCTCTTCCTATAGAGTTTTCATGTGTCTGGCTCCTTCTCATCATCCTAGCCTCTCCTCAGAAAGGTTTCTTCTAACTGCCCGGTCCAAATCACTACTGTCCATCACCCTGGGCTTATTTCCACATCCTTACTGAACAGTATCTGAAATTACAGTATTTATTTATTTGTTTAACATGTTTCTTGCCTGACTTTTTCCATTGGAATATAAGCTCCATAAAATTAGGGTACTCGTTTGCCTCACGCCCTGGTATATTCCCAGATCCTAGAACAGTGCCTTATATACAGGAGGACTCAATCCATGTTTGTTGAATGAAGGAAGGAATAAGGAAATAAATGGCTCATTTGATTACAAATAACTCAGCTGAAACATGCTTAAGTAAATAAAAGAATATATAGGTTCAAGTACTTGAGAAGTCCAAAGGTAAATGTAGCTTCAGGCTCACCTGGATCCAGGAGTTCAAATACTGTCATAGGTCCTCCTCGCTCCAGCTATTGGCCACGTATTCCTCAGTGTTAGACTGTGGTCCCTTCATGGCCTCAAGGCGCCGGCCACATCTCCATGTTTCCCTCTTCTAGTTGACACTCACAGGAGAAAACAGTGATTTTCTCTTCCTCACAGAGTCACAGAGTCCTAGTTCTGAGTCTCATTGGATCTGACTGCACCATGTGCCCTTCCCTGAACCAAAACCCATGGCCAAGAAATGTGCTGCTCTAATTGAGGGGTTGGCAATGGCAACCCGTGGGCCAAATCCAGTCTGCGTTCTGTTTTTGTAAATAAAGTTTTGTTGGAAAACACCACACAATTCAATATATTTTGTCTATCGCAGTTTTTGTGCTACAATGGCAGAGCTGAGTATCTGAACAGAGATCATTTGGCCCCTAAAGGCTGAAATACTTACATCTGGTGCCCACGATGGAAAACGTGTGCCACTCTTTCTTCGAATTGGCCAGAATGTCACTGACCCAACCGCAACCTCTGGATGGACGAGGTTATGAGCTGTGTGTCTCCGTTATCCATTGCTGTGTATTAAACCACCACCACACTTTGTGGCTTAAAACAGTGATTTATTATTTCTCATGATTTGTGGATTGGTTCATTTTAGTTTTTATTTGAGTTTTAGTTTTTATATATATCTTTTCTCTTTGGTTCTTGATCAGACTTTCAAAAAGCTTTGCTACTTTTTGGTCTTTTTAAAGAAACAGCTTTTGGTTTTATTGTTCATAAGTACTTTAAAAAACTCTTATGTCAAACAAAAGCTGAAATTAATGAGTTTTTATAATTATTTGAGTTAAATGTTTAGTTAATATATTTTCCATATTCTGGATTTTCTAATAATGAATTAAGGCTATAAATTTTCCTCTGACTATTAATTTGACAACATCCATAGGTTTTTATATCCAGGATTCTTGTTTTTATTTATCTATCAATATTCTATAGTTCCATTTGCTTTCTACCCTTCCAAAAGTCCTCTTATTTTCTGGTCTTCAGATGGCTACCATGTCCCTTTTACTGTGCTGATTTGGATTTTTCTTTTTGTGGTGCACAGCCTCCGAGATAAGCCCCCAGTGATCTCCTTGTCCTCGTATTTACATCCCTTCAAAGTCCTCCCTACTTTGTATCAAAGTTAGTCTGTGTGATGAAAAGATGCTCAACATCACTAATTATTAGAGAAATGCAAATCAAAACTACAATGAGGTATCACCTCACACCAGTTAGAATGGGCATCATCAGAAAATCTACAAACAACAAATGCTGGAGAGGGTGTGGAGAAAAGGGAACCCTCTTGCACTGTTGGTGGGAATGTAAATTGATACAGCCACTACGGAGAACAGTATGGAGGTTCCTTAAAAAACTAAAAATAGAACTACCATGTGACCCAGCAATCCCACTACTGGGCATATACCCTGAGAAAACCATAATTCAAAAAGACACATGCACCCCAGTGTTCATTGCAGCACTGTTTACAATAGCCAGGTCATGGAAGCAACCTAAGTGTCCATCGACAGATGAATGGATAAAGAAGATGTGGCACATATATACAATGAAATATTACTCAGCCATGAAAAGGAATGAAATTGGGTCATTTGTACAGACATGGATGGACCTAGAGACTGTCATTACAGAGTGAAGTAAGAAAGAGAAAAGCAAATATTGTATATTAACGCATGTATGTGGAATCTAGAAAAATTGTACCAATGAACCGGTTTGCAAGACAGAAATAGAGACACAGACGTAGAGAACAAACGTGTGGACACCAAGGGGGGAAAGCAGGGGGGTGGGGGGTGGCGGTGGTGGGATGAACTGGGAGATTGGGATTGACATGTATACACACTAACATGTATAAAAGAGATGACTAATGAGAACCTGCTGTAGAGCACAGGGAACTCTACTCCACTTTGCTGTACAGTAGAAACTAACACAACATTGTAAAACAACTACGCCCCACTTTAAAAAAAAGTTAGTCTGTGTGACTAATAGAAGCTGGACTTCTGAGGCTAGGTCAGGAAAGACACGCTGGCTTCCACCTTGCCCTCCATCTCTGGGGTCACTCGAGCTGAGGGAAGCCAGGTGCCATGTCAGGAGATCACTGAAGCAGCCCTGTGGAGAGGCTCCATGGTAAGAAGCTGAGGCCTTCTGCCAACAGCCAGGGGAGGGAGCTCGGCAACAAACCCCAGGTTCGTCCCGCCTTCAGATGGCTGCAGCCCAACCCCCGGCCCACCCAACATCTTGATTACAGCCTCGTGAGAGACCCTCGGCTGGAAACTCCCAGGTAAAATGCTCCCTAATCCCCACCAGCCTATGGGACACCAAAAAAATGTTTGTTGCTTTAAGCCCCCAAGTTTGCTCCACAACCGTAAATAATATAATTTTGAAATACATTTCGTCTCATAGATAGATTTTGGAAAGGAGCAAAAGAAAATGCATGTGTTCCATCTGTCTTCAACCATAATCCCACTTTCTCTTTCACTTAAAACATTCCCTAGCTATTTGGACAAAACATGTATATTCATAAAGAGAAAAAGGTTGAGAGAAATAGAGGTCCATAAAGGGAAAATATCAATATTAGAACTGCACAAAATATTTTAACCCCTGTAAGTTTGTATACGGTTTGTATCAGAGCAAATAAACATCCAGCATATGAACATAAACGTAATGGGAAAGAACATCTAAGCAAACACGTTGCTTGGCAACTAAAGAAAAAGAAACAAAACCTCAGCTTCAAGCAGACACCATGCCATCATCTGATCCTGGATTCAGCTGTGGTGAACAGTTGAGGGTTTAGAGGGAAAAGCACAACCAGGTATGTTTTCTTCTGTTTTATCTAGATTAAGTTTTTCTTATGTTTAGTATTTTGAACTGGAACTTCCACTTAAACTCCTCTTCTTAAGTTGTTCTAAAACTTTGTTCTTAGAATTCCTCCTTCACTCCTTCCTGGTGACCCCCATAACCGCCCCTGCTCCCCTCAGGCCCCCCCAACTCGCCAACACACACACGTTTCTCCCAGCCCAAAGATATTTTATGTATATATCTGAGTTCAGATGTTTGGGAGGAACCCTCTGCTTTTCCTTCGTTTCTAGATAGACTTAACAAAAATCAATTCCAGGTGCTTTCCAAGTCTCTCTTTAAAACGTGTCTACATGGGCCTCTCTTCAAATGGAAACTGTTTCTTTGAAAATGCTTGAAAGAATTACATTCTAAGAAAGGAGATTAAAGTTGTTTGTACTGCCGTATTTTTAGCAGACTTTAGTTACATTATTTCCTGTGTTATGGTAGTTTCACAAATGTATAATGTTGCAAAACAGAGCATCACAGAACTGCCTGTAACTGTTTCCTGTTTCTTCTGAGTGAAAGATTTACTCCAGTTGAAAATTTATGACCCGTGTGCTAAACAGGGCCATATAACTGCATAACTCAGGAATTAGAACAACACATTCCAGAATACTGGAATTTTAACACATTCTGCTAAATTAGTAGAATTCTCACAGTGCTATAAGCACAACCTTTGCAGCCAGGCACTTTGAATGAGTTCAAATCCTGGATGTATGTATCGGCTGTCGGACATTTGGTGTGGTGCTTAATCTCTCTCTGCCCCAGTTTCCTCCTCTGTAAAAAGCAAATGATAATATGTACCTTGCAGAACAATTTGAGGGTTAAATGTGGTAACATATTATAAAATATATACTACAATTTAAGTACTCAATCATGTTGATTTTGTACATACACACGACATACTATGATAAAGTTTTCTAGCTATAATAATTCTAACAGGCTTATACTATTCATATTCTGAATTACTATTTAGGTTATAAGATGTGTCTAAACTGCCAAACAAAACAAAACTGTAAAACAGTAACTTTAAAACTCCCATGCTTCAAAAATATTTTAATGATGTCCTTTCAAGTTTAATTTACATCATAAATCACTTAAATGGAGTGAGGGCAGGATAGGGTTAGGACGGTCCTCAGGGAATGGATGGGAAGTAGAAACACTGTATCAAGATAAGCCACCTGTAATTTATTAATCACACGCAGACACACACAGAGACACACGTTTGACGCACTGGCAGTGCATGTGTCTCAAATATTACCTAAGTTTCTTAAAACATGGTGCTAATGAAACCAAGATTTGCAGGTCACTTAATTTCTATAAGAATAAAAACTCCCCAGTGTCTTAGGGTAGCTGGAAAGAGAACTCAAGGAAAGGGTAGATGGGGTAACCCAAGCCAGTACCACAGCTGAATAAACAGAGCAAATGGCTGCTCAATTAACAGTGAGTCAGTGGCACCATACTCCCATATCGAGGGTAGAACATACAATTTCTAAATGTCTAAAGCCTGTGTCCGTGACCTCAGTAACAGCAAGAGATGAAATGTGAGAATAAAAATTGTTCTAATTTTCTAGGTAAAGATAATATTTTTAAAACTACAAACTGAAAATCACTTTTTGGGATAGCATCTTTTGTTTGTATGACCATTTTTATCTCAGGCTGATTTGCTAAAATATGGGTGAACAAGACCAGTTATTGGGGTTGAATAGTGAGTAGTGCACTATGGTCTTGAGTATGTGGTTTCTTGCCTTACAATTCCTATCACGATTTTTAGCTAAATTTACTTAAAATTGTTTCTAGCGACCTCCCCAGAACTTTACATTAGGAACTTGTAGCTTTGCTTGCCTGAGGTCCCTGCTGTCCGTGAGATTAGTGTGGGGAAGAGATTGAAGGCAGGTGCACTCATTGAGGCGCTGGGAAGTGGGAGGGGTCTACATGAACGCTGAAGATGTCTCCCTCCATTCAGTCATTTATCAAATATTTGTGGGGCACCTACAGTGTGCTGGGTCCTGAACTGAACAAAATTGCTGTGACTCTGCCCTCACTGAATTTATATTCTAGCAGGAAGATGGTAAATAAACAAGTAAAAAAATGCTTAATTCCAAATTGGCATAAGTCCCACAAAATGAATAGGGTGCTGGGTGGGAGAATAGCCAAAATCAACTTCAGACAAGGAAGTAAGGGAAGGCGTTTCTGAGGAAGTGGCCTTCTCAGTGGAGAGCCACAGGAAAAGAAGGAGTCAGACATTTGATAAAGGTAGGAGATCACTTCACAGAGAGAGAGCATACTCCATGAAGGTGTCCAGCTAGAAGGGGAAGGAGTTTGCCATACTAGTGTTAGTATGTACAATATTGGTGAGACTGGAATATAATAATCTAGCTGAAGAGTTGTGAGCAATGAGATTGGGGAAATAGGGTTTCGATTGTGCAGTAAAAAATGTGAATTTTGTATTAGGTGTGATGGAAGCTATTGATTTAAGTAGGGAAGTAATGATCAAATTTATATTCTTATGGTCACTGTGGTTGATGTGTAGAGAAAAGATGAAGGTGGGCAAGAGTGGGAAGCAGAGAAATCAAATAAACATCTATTTCAATAGTTTGGCACAAAGATGATAACAGCCTGAAACAGAGTGATGACAGTGGAGACAGAAGAACCAATAGTTCTCGAGAGGTTGAATGTGGGAGCGAGGAAAGGGAAGAATAAAAAATTACTCCCAGGTTTCTGATAGGACATAATTAGGCAGCTGGAGGTGCCATTTGCTAAGATGGGGGAGGAGAAGTTTTGGGGAGGAAATCAAGAGTTCAGTTCTGGAGAAGATGAAGAACCAATGCTTCTGCTGATTTTGTGAGCTCCCCTGCTGGGTCTGCATGGATGTGCAAATTTCATTTGCAGGATCTGGACTGGCTAGGCAGCTCTGCGTCTTGCCATCTCCTGTAGGTAGACTGCCTCTTCAATCTTGTGCTCACTCTTTGAGCAGAGCCTTTTTTCCCCTCCAGTTCCTTTACTGCCTTATTCCAACTACGTCTGTTTTTGATCTCTCTGAAACCTCCACTTTCTAAACCTTTGGTTTTTTGGCTCAGTTCATCCATCTTCTTCTGGCCATGCTTTGGCTCCTATTGAGTCAGCAGGTCAATAACATGAGCCACTTTCTCAGGAGCCCTCTCAGTCTCCCATGTTCTTTTTCCTTCAGATTGTACAATCATTCATTCAACTAATTTTTGTAGAGAGCCCTACCTTACTGGGGAAGTAAAGGATCATTTCATTGTTACAATTAGGAGGCCACCTCCGAAACAGTGACAGATGCTTCCAGGCACTTTCCCCTTCAGTTAGGATAGTTTCCACTGGATCAACAAGGATGATGCTGAGATTCACGGGGCTGGGAAGAAGTGGAGAGGTGGCCTAAATTAAGCTGTTCATCCAGGAAGTGAAGTCTTTTGGAAGCAGTTCTAAGAGAGCTCACTGAGCCATGAATTGATCAAATCTTGATTTGGATGGAGTCCTCAAAAGATATCCAGTTACACCTTTTTCCTTGACCTTTTTTGGATCCTTTTTCTCTTTTTCTTCAGGTGTTTTCTTTTTGTTTGTTTGTGTTTTTGTTTTTTAAGATTGGATAAGTTCTACTGATTTGTGTTCAAATTCACAGACCCTTTCTTCTGCTTCTACATTGGCTGTGAAGCCCATCCAGGAAGTTTTTTTCATTCCAGATATTATACTTGTCAGCTCTAGAGTTTCATTTTGGTTCTTCTTCCCTTCTCCTTCCCTCCCCCTTCTCCTCCTCTTTAAAATATAGTTTCCATTTCTTTTCTGAGATTTTCCATCTGCTTACCCATTATGGCCATCTTATCGTTTATTTTTTGGAACTTATTTATAACATCTGCTTTAAAAATTCGTATCTGCTAATTCCAACATCTTCGTCATTCAGAATATATTTCTACTGACTGATTTTTCTCTTAACTATGGATTACATTCCCCTGTTTCTTCACATATATAGTAATTTTTTTATGGTATACAGGACATTGTAGATGATACATTGTAGACACTTCAGAATCTCTTATATTCCTTGAAGAGTGTTGATTTTTGAGTGACCTACTGTAACTTGTGGAGTCTTGGTTTAACATGTATTGAGGGCAGGTCTGTTTTGGTTTCGCCCTTACTCCTGGGGTGAACCCTGCAGTCCTGGGACATAACGTTTACTGTAAGGGAGGGCCCTTTTATGGTTTCAGAATAACTCTGAGATGTTTACCAAACCCCTCTAACTTGGTAGGTTTCAAAACTCTAAACTTTGTTTGCTTTGTGGTGGGAACAGCTAGAATTTCTCCTCATCTCTTTGTCTTGTGCCTTTTGTTTTCTGCTAGATGTTTTGCAGTCCACCCAACATATGCACAGTTTGAGTCAGTAGAGGGTTTGAGAGGAGTTTATATTCCGACTTTGCGGCTCCCTCTGTTCCAGGATTTCCACCCTCAGTATCCACCACTCCACTGCCC
Organism: Eubalaena glacialis; assembly: GCF_028564815.1. NCBI lineage: Eukaryota > Metazoa > Chordata > Mammalia > Artiodactyla > Balaenidae > Eubalaena > Eubalaena glacialis. The sequence goes on along the minus strand of NC_083717.1, from coordinate 1,167,855 downwards.
CATTCTCCATCTTCTACCCCTCAGTCCAGTAAGTCTCGGCTTTCTTCTTGACTCCCAGCCACCCCACACTGCCTGACGCTTTCAACCAATTTCTCCCCAGTGCCTTCAAATCATTAAAAAAAAATTTAAGAGTTTATAATTGCTATATCAATAGTAAGGCAAGTACAATACAAGCTACTCCACTCTTACCAACACTAAAACCTGCAGGTAGCAGTCTTATTGGTGAGTACTGGCAGGTGTGTTTGGTGGATGCAGGGTGGTATCTGTTGGGAAGCTATTCACAGCACCTGGCTTCATTGTGTCATTCATCCTCATATCACCTCAAAGTAGGGAGAAAAGAGGAATTATCACTCTTTCCATTGTACAAAAGCGAAAACCTGTAATAAAGAGAATGGGAAAAAAGTGCTTATGATCAGAGTATTTTAGCCAATGGGCTGAGAGTGGGCCCTACACCTTCATTTTTATTTTGTTCCTGTTGGACAAGGTTCAGATCTGTAAAGCTACGAAAGCTAAAAAGATGTATAGAAATGTGCATGTCCTCAGTTACAGCAAAACTTCATTATTTCAGACTCTATATTTTGATGAGTTAAAGTACAAATGTGACTCAGTTTTGCATTATCTACTAAAGAAAGTTTCACAACTGAAAAACAATTAGAAATATTAAAAGAATATAGCAAAGCTGTTAGTTTAAAAAGTAATGTGCAAAAAATCAATACTTTCCTAAACTCAAAAAAGAAAATGAAAATGTCAAGTAAGAGAGCATTCACTCAGTCATAACCATAAACCAAAAACCTTAAGCACTTAGGAATAAACTTCAGGAGGAACTATTCAAGGAATACTGAATATTTTTATGCTTCAGCACAAGGAACATTTTGAAATATTTGTACTATCTAAATTAATAAATTAATAGATATCCCAATCAATTGGAGGAGAGGGAGCCGGCCAGAAGACTTGATCAATTAGGCCACAGATTATTAAGAGGTTCAAGGAGTAGCCAGGGCCATTTTGGGAAAGAAGAGAAAAGATGAACAGTATCTCTTTATAATACATTTTAATATATGGTATAATAAATATAAAATGTGTTATGATATAATACAGTGGTTAAAACAATGTGGCAACATAAAAAATACACTGGTTAAAACTGTGGTAATTAAAATAGATACGGCAATGGAAAAGAACAGAGAGGCCGGTATACATAAATCTTAGTATGTAATAAAAGTGTTTCAAGTCAGTGCCACATTGTATTTGGACAAATGGAAAGCCATTATACAGAACTGGGTTTATACTTCATTCTTTACACCAAAATAAATTCCAGCTCTATAGAAACTGTAAATGCTAAAAATAGAGGTATTACAAGAAAACATGGGTCAAAATATTTATAATTATGGAAGTCTTCCAATGGAGGAGAAAAGCATGTAAACTTTTCTTCTGTTAGGTAGAAAAATAAAATCAGAACTATGAGTTTCTCTTTTTGGAATGGAAATCAACTTTTAATCAAAAAAATAGTTAAGGAAAAGTCTGAAGGTGGAAGGATTTTACTTTTCTTTTCTCAGAAATGACTCTGAGCAAACTCCTGACACTCGAGAGAAAAAGCTGAGAATCCTACCAGAGCTGTTATAAATTTACAAACCTCATCCTTGTCGTATTAAAATTCTGCCCTACTGAAAAAAAGGAACACTAGGGATAATGTTCAGGTTCAAGGGATTCACACTTTAAAAAGTATAAAATAGACCTTCAAGAACAATTATTGTATTCTTTTGAAGATGTGAAATTGAACACTGAAACTATTTCTTGCATGTAGGTAAAAGTTCTAATTAGATTCAGTTTTACTTATTTTTATCTTTTATTAAAAACTCAAACATAAATCCCAACAGAGCTGAGATTTTTTAGTAACCAGGCATCAAGGGTCTATTCTATTAATGAGGCACTAGAAGTTTAAGTCGAATAAGAAAAGCATTCATGGTTCCCGGGACAGAACACTGTGCTCGAGGACAAGCACTTCTTGGCTGATTGAATGTGGACCCAGACCACATCAATTTCAACGACGGAGAGATACAAAAGCGTGTTCCTGTTCACCAGGTCAGGGGACCGAGGGAACCCCAAGTCAAAGTCACTTACTTCCTCTTGTCCTGTAAGGACTTATTATCCGAGCTATTTTTGGTCTGTGGAACTCTTCCAATCACCTCTGTTCTGTGTAATACAATCAGTGCACGAAGGCCAACACCAAGCCAGAGCACGATGGCTGCTAGTGTGCTGAGCTTCTAGGCTCTGGTTTGGGAATCAAACTTTCACTTGAGTCTTCACTTGAAAAATCATGTTCTAAATGTACCCCTAAATGGTCAAGGGTGATTTACCCCCATTGGTAAAAATAGAAACCTCACTGGAACAATGGGAGATGGATTAAACAGCTTCTGTGAAATAAATAACAAAATAAACAAATTAGAGCTCCAATAAATCTGTAAATCTGAGTCTTTAAAAATCATTAAATATAAAGCACAAGTTTTCATTTCCACTCTTCCCATTAGCGCGTGTATTGAAGAAGTTCTTTACTGAGTTACACGCTGTTCTGCCAGTTTTTCTTATTATGGTCAAACAAGAAGAAAGACAAATACTTTTTTTTTCTAGCTGGAGATATTTTTCATTCTTTTGCTGATGACAGTCAAATGAATATGAAATAAGCCAGGTAAAATGTATAACACTTGTATTTTTAATCTCTCTTTCCAAGGCAGTTTCTCTCAGTTGAGTTAAAACACTTTTTAACCTTTTTGGCCAGTTGAAATCAAAACCTGAGAGGCCCTAAGGCACTGCCTTGCTCCTAGTTTGGGCTGTGCTGTGTGACGAGCTATTTTTACCGTCGGCTTGGAGCCATCTGGTTTCTCTGCGAAGGTTCACGATGGTGTTTTTTCAGTGCAGCTGGTCACATGTGCTCTTTTCCCAAGTCAAGGCTGGTGACCTGGAGAGGAATGCGTGCAGATGCTCCGGCATCTTCGACGTCATCGTACCCTCTGCCGTTAGCTGATACTCTGGGTCATCAAGGCTGAGCGCTGGGCTTGGTGGCCACCAGCACTTCAACTCCCTTTTGCACGTTAGTCCTGAGGTTTGTAGGTAGAGCCTGGGGCAGGGGTTCACAAACCGTCTGGTGAATCGATTGGCATTTACCTTAATGGTGGGGCGGGACACACCCTGCCACGTTTTCTGCCTTGCTGATGGGAGCAGTGTGCCAGGTGAATGTTAAGGAACCAAGTGCCTTGTCACAATGAAAATATGCTGTGGACAGAAATTAGAAAAATGCCTTCCAAGGCAGACTTATGGGAAAGAAGAAATCGTCTCACGCTGCTCCATCGGCCTCGGGCAGGATGCTGTCACTCTTGGGCAGCAAGCTTCCTGGGAGCTGTGCTGGCTGTCACCCCGCACTAATGATCTGGACTCCTGTGTTGGTCTTTTTCTTTTAAAAAATTGCAACTGAAGCGTGGCTTGTCACCATTTGGAGAAGTGTAAGTTTCTTTACCTTTTCAACACCTTTCAATTCAATGAGTATTTATAGGGGGCCTGGGGGACCTCCTCCATCCCTGCACCTCTGACCTCTCATGTTTCCAGATGACAGCAGGGAGGAAAGCAGCCACCCTTCTCTGCAAGATGAAAAGTGTTCTTTTCATTCTGCCACGATGATTTAGGTGCTAGGGTCTTTTGGTGACAGTACCTACTAGAAGTACAGAAAAATCCCAATAATTAATGTAAGACTATACAAATAAAAATAAGAGGTTTTCATCAACCCAAGAACATTTCTCTGCATCATCACATACCCCAGAGCCTTTGGTGTTCAGCTCCGGAATGGATGCCCACAGCCAGGCAGCACTGGGTTTGGCCGAGCCTCCGAGACTCAGAGGATCCAGGTAGGCGCTGTGTCCTACCTCGACTTCATTGCTACACAGTGGAGTTTTTCCCTTTAAGGGTTTTCTTAATATTGGTACAGACTATCCCTCATCCCCTAGATATATTCTCTTACTAACGCTTCTACTACGTATTCAATTACTCCTTTCAACTACCAGCCAGTGGTATTGACCCTGACCATGAGGCAAGCCCCGACCTCAACCTTACACTGTGTTAAGAACACTGGCTGTGGAGCGGATCGCAGCTCCATCACTTAGGAGCCGAGGACAAGCCACGTAACCTCTCGGTGCTGCAGTTTCCTCATCCATAAGAAGGAAAAAGAATGACAATACCTACTTCATAGGGTTATGATGATGGTTGAATTAATCCTGGGGTCTACAAGCCAGTGGATGCCTGTGAACTTGAATGTGGAAATTAGTTACATCTGGGCTCGTTAGTTTTTCAAAGTTATAGTATCATTAAACGTGTCACTGTATCTTATTATTTAATGTGTTAAGAAAAAAAGAAGTACTTTGATTATCATATAACTTTTCATTGTTTTGGCAACCATCTCAGTATATTTTGTTTCTCTTGTGTCCCATCCCTGATAGGCTCCACTAGACGGCCAAGAAAAAGTAAAGTCTCCTTGAATTAATAAACATGCCAAGTACTTACAGTCATTCTGAACATAATAATCATGACATAGGTGTTCAGTGTTATTATTATTATCTCATTTAATTCTCACAGTAACTACTAAGATGTAAATATGGCTATTATCATCCCACTGGAAGGTATGCTTATGAGGGCAGGGATTGTTTTTCTATGTTGTTCATTGTGTATCCCCAAAACCTAACATGGGCATGGCACATAGTAGACATTCGATAAATATTGGTTTAATGAATGTCCAGATCCCAGTTTTGCAGATGAGGACACCAGGGCGTGGAGAGGTGAAATAACACGTCCGTGGTCAACCAGCACCTACATCCTCAAGCCCCATCCATGTGGCTCCAGGGCTGGAGACTGAACTTCCTCATCTGCTGTTTCCTGGTCATTTCATAATTCTTCAAGCGGCAATCTTTCCCCAGCATAGGGCTTGTATTTGGGAAAAACAGTGCCTAGTTTTGGCTGAGACTTCTTAGCGGAACCAGAAGGAGATGCTCATGCGGAACTGGGGGACCCAAGTTTCACCTGGTCCTCACCTGATAAAGTGGCAAAAGTAAAGTCCCATTAACATGTGAGTGTTCATGGCTTTTCCCCTTTTACACCTGCTAAAGGGAACTTTGTTTTTCTCAGCTTAGTTCCTGGGCTTTTATGGTGCTGGATTTGGGTTTAGAGAAAATGGAGAAGTGACAGCAGGGATGTACTCCAGCAAGGATGGAGTTTCACCCACGGGAGAGGATGGTGAGTAGAAATCAAAGGGAAGAGACTGCGTCAAGGAGAGACAAGAGCCGCCAGGCCTGGGTGCAAGGGAGAGCGGAGAGTGACAGAGAGAGGTTTGGGGACTGGCCGCTGTGTTTGTGGAGAATGGAGCTCAGAGGTGGGCGTGGGAGGAGTTTTCAGAGTTCTGTCGCGCAAAACTTCTTGCCCTCCTCTCTCTCCCTACTCTTGAGTCATGAGCATTTCCTTTAGACACGTAGTAAAAACGTTAACTCCTAGGCCTCTGAACTAATGGTTAGCTCAGTACTACTTCTTCAGGACGGGGACTGCATACACTCCAGCTTTCATATGGTCAGTCAACACAACGTCTCCACTGGCTTTCTCCTGCCCTACTTCTCCTTGTCAGGGTCAATGCTGCTAGGTTCTCCCAGGTCCTGGAGCACAGGACTCCTTACATGAGATGGAAGATTGGCTCTTTCCTTGGCTGTGTGATTCATTTCATCATGTGGCCCAGAAGTGGCCCAAAATGTATCCAGTGTTTCTCTAAATTTCTCAGAAAAGCAGGCTTTTTTTAATCTTCCATGAGTATCTGCAAAGCTAAACACACATATCTACGAAAACAAGTAATAGCTTGCAAACATAGTGCAGTCTAAATAAATTCTTTTAAAACACAATTCTATAAAGAAAATGTAATCTGAAGGGTTAAGAGTGACAGTTGAGGGTTTTGACTTTGACATGAGGCAGACAGGTTTAATCCCTAGCTCTGCCAATTATTAATCATGTAAATTTGGGCAATTGGGAATCGCCTGGTGGTCCAGTGGTTAGGACGCCACGGTTTCACTGCCGAGGGCATGGGTTCAATCCCTGGTTGGGGAACTAAGATCTCACAAGTTGCATGGCGTGACCAAAAAAAAAAGGGGGCAATTAACATAATCACACTAACCTCACTTTTCTCATCTGTAAAATAGAGATAATAATATATACCCCATGGTGTTTACTGTGAGGACTGAGTGCCAGAATCCAGGTAAGATATTTACCAGGTGTTCACTATTACTCTTACTTAACAGGGAGCAATTTAGATGCACAGGGCAATAGCGTGAAAAGGTCTTTCTCATTTGGTGTCTATTTACAGATCTGTAATTAACCTTTTTCTGGTTTTCCAAAACAGACTGCCCCAAAGATCTATTCTGGTCTCTCTCTTTTGCAGGATAGAAAACTGCTTACATATGTGAAATGCCAGCTCTTCTTTCTGGCTTCTAGCAGCATCATTAAGGTTTGAAACCTTCCAGATCCAAGTTCGGGTGAGGTATAGATCTGGGAGTGGTGAGCTTCCTGGGTGCCCTGTGGGAAGGAAGCTTCTTGATCAGAGTGTTTCACAATGGGCTCTGGGCCCTGAGGGGATCCCAGGGCAGGCCTCTTCCTCGCAGGATGCTGAGCTCAGGGATCGCCCTGTTTTCCCAGGATCACTTCCGGTTACAGTGAGGGGGGGGGCAAGCTGTATCACAGGCCTTTCCGAGGGCCTTCATTTGCAACAAACCACTGTAAAACACACACACACACACCAAAAAACACATTAGAAATTGAACATGTGGAAATAGATGATTTGAAAAGAAATGAATAGAAATTAAATAATTTTAAATTACTGAAAAAAATACAACTATACATCAACAACTGTGAAACAAAGCTTTGGCACTCACCCTGAATATTAAGAGCATGTAAGGCAAATAGGGTATGAAAAGAATATGCAATAATTTCAACATGACCAGCTCCACTATCCGTAAGCAATTGGTAACTTCAATAGTTTATTTTTTTAAGTAGGCTTATTGTAAGGGTCCTCTTTCTCACTAGTATTGTAAAAAATAGAAAATAATTTCAATGATTTTACTTTGAAACAGTCTTTTTTCCCCTACCAGATTAATTTTCCTTAAATACCATTTTCCTCACAAGCTAAAAAGCTCTAGCAATTCCTACTGGCTTTCAGACCTGATCCAACTTTCTCAGCCTGGAAATCTAGGTCATCCCATCGTTCTCCAACCCTTCCCTGCAGAAATCTTCCATCCCAGCTGGGATCCTCGTTTTTCTCCAAACATACATCGCTCGTTGCTGCTTCAGACACTTGAACCATGCTGAACCCCGAAGGAAGTCCCTCCTCCAAGGTATTTCTCTCCCTCAACTCATTTCTTTTCCTTCAATTCGTGTTCATCTCTCAGACTTTTCCGCTCCAGAGACACTAACTGATTCCTTTACGTGGAGAAGTCCCAGGTGTGACTGGAAGAAGTAAACACATGACCCCCCCAGTACCTTAAACAGAGCAGTTTCCCTTCTGGAGGCAACGAAGGGCACCAGAAGGTTAATTTGTATGGATTAATGTGTATCTTTATGAATGACATTTTCAATTTTCAATATTTAAATACCCCCTTTGAACTTATGTCCTTAATTACTTCAGTGTAGCCAAACATAACTCAAAATTCAGCTAATTTAAGACACAAAATCTCATTCTGAGTAAATAAATGAAGCAAGCAAATCTTTTTCAAGGAAAAAAGGTCTTTGAAAGGGATTTCTAAAGCTTCATTACATTACATGTAGAAATTGGTTCTCTAGTGAATAAATAGAAGTCATAACCTGCTTCTTGCAATACAATTTTCGAAGAAAAAACACACACTGTCTACTGATGGTGTTTATTTGGGTTTGGGCAGGTAAAACACCGTTCCATGTCCCAGCGCACGGAGATGGAGGACTGTGTATCTGAGGGCACTTTCAGGGGAACAGTCCTATGGCTTTTCGTCAGAGAATCCCAACCTGGTCTGGTGAGCCATGCAGTATTTTTATGTAGGGAAGGAGGAACCAGGAATCCAGGGAGACCTCGTGGTCTGTGAGGTCCCATGCACAGTGCTTTGATGTGTTTTCCCACTTAAAGATCATAACACCTCAGCACCACAACTGCGGTTACCCCATTGTTACGGTTAAAGGCATTGCAATTACAGGATCAGTGCAAGAGTTGCGTTCTTTATTTCAATCCAAGGTAAACAAAATAACGATTACCTGTGACAGTTGGAATGCCCACTCTGTTGGGAGAATCATATACAAGGAGGCATGAAAGTGAGCTCAAGCTTGCCAAGCTCTAAATAAAGGACACTTGCTCGTAACAGACAGTGGCACCCAGAGTGACAGCATAGGGTCACGTAGCTTGGGCAGCACACAGGCAACCATGGTCATGTCATAGGTGTCACACGTTTGTAGTTTTATTATTCCTGGCAGGTAGCAGTGAAGTGTTTTGTTCTACCAAAAGCAGCATATTACAGCAAATTTCCAGCAAATGGAAGTGAAGTATCTTGAAGAGTGGTGTCTTTTCCTAATTTCTGCCAAGGTGCCAACCACGTGGCCTGGCAGAGGCTGAGGAGTGGCAGCCCTTCAGTCGTTGACCATTCCAGGCCTCTCCTAGGGGGTCTCCATTGCACTGGTCTCCCTGCCTCTGCATCCATGTGGCAAAACACTCATGGTTTCCATCACCGTGAACCTTTGTAGACTTTCCTTAAAATAGTTTTTTAAAAAGTTAAGGAATTGTATTTAGAAGTCAGGAGAGTTGGCGTGAGTCCTTGGGGGCTAAACCAATTTTTTTCAGAAATCAGTGTTTATGAATCGTGATTTCATAAAATTTAGTAATCAACAGAAGAGCTTTTCTAGCATGTAAAATGGCAAATGCAAATGACAAGGATGTTCCTTTGTCCTTTGTTTTGGGACATCTGGCCTTGAAGTTTTAGGATATTGACTTTATCAGCTAAGCCTCTTCTTAACTTACAACATCTTACTCAGTATTTCCAGAAAGGGACCTGCCTGGGTCACAGCTTCCCCTTTTATGAACTGGTCGCCTGGACACAGGCATGGGGACAGCAGCCGTGATTCTAGCACCAAAACCTGGGCAGAGTGAAGACAGCCAGGCGCAGGCAATGGGCTTTTCTCTTTGGGGACTGAAATGTGGGACTGAGGGACACAGTGCCTGAGGGTGACAGAGCTGAGTTGCACTGAATGCAGTGCCACAGTTGAGAGAGGCTGCTGCGGACCTGACTTCGTCTTCCCAACCTTGGGTGTCCAAATCTTCCACTGAGCTCTTGAGCTACTTCAGTATCCTTCGTATGTACATATATACACATACACATACATATATATAATCTCTTAAAAGTAAACTTCATTTTTAAAGCAGTTTTACCTTTATTGAAAAATGACAAAGATAGTACAGAGAGTTCTCATATACCACACACCTCATTTTCCCTTTTAGGAACATAGCACATTTGTCACAGTTAATGAACCAATATTGATACATTGTGATTACCCAAAGCCCATACTTTATTCAGATCTCCTTAGTTTTACAGGGTGTGCTTTCTCTCTTCCAGGATCCCATCTAAGCTACCGTATTACATTCACTTGTTATGTCTCCTTAACCTGCTCCTGGCTGTGACGGTCTCAGACTTGTCTTGTTTTTGATGACCTTGACGGTTTTGAGTAGTACTGGTTAACTATTTTGTAGCATGTTCCTCTGTTAGGATTTGTCTGCTGTTTTTCCCATGCTTAGACTGGGGTTTGGGGTTCTGGGAAGGAAGACCACACACACTGTCAACATGACTTGTCATCACTCTCGACATTGGCCTTGATCACCTGCCTGAGGTGGTATCCGTCAGGTCTGTAATCTCAAATTTATTATTATTTAGTGTGTCTCTATCTTTTTTGCTTACATGGTTTCTTTTTTTTTAATCTTAGAATTTAAACTCAGATCTCAGAGACTTATCTATTAAGTTCCTTTGTTTCCTGCTCATTTACCAGGGAGAGGGAATTTGGGGATAGAGGTGTAGTCATGAGAAAACTACACGAGTTAAGAAAATAGAGGCAAGGAAACGAGAGTGCCGTCTCCTGAAGCGCCGTCTCTGTTGGCAGTGCACCGTCCATGTGTGCACACCCTCTCATTGTTTCTTCTGCTGCAGCACTAAGGCTTTCCATTCTGCGATGGCTCCTCCTTACACGTTTCTTAATCTTCTGTGTACAAGAAGGAGTCACTCAGTTTCCAGGTGGCTTGATGAGGAAGCTTCTCATTTCCAGGGCAGCACTAGTTAATGAAGGATGGTGGATCGTAGGCTCTGGGGAACATAAGTAGAACGAGAGTGATTTTGCTTGTGACTCTCTCCCTTGTGAGCTCAACAAGGTAAGTACAAAGATGACTATTAATTAAAGTTCTGAGTAACTCATTTCACTCTCTATTTTTTCTCAACTTTTCTATCAATGCCTTTCTTTCTCAATGTAAAACACTTATTCCAGTCATAAGCATTACAAAGCGAAGGTATTCTTTGTTCCTTGGGGCTGTTCTTGCACAATGAGTGTGGCTAAATAGAGATAGGACTCATTTTTGGGTATGTTATCATTGTTCTCACTTTATAATAATGGCGAAAGAGTTTTGGTCTTTTTCAAAAATGCCAAATGCAATTAAAAAATTTTTGTCTTATCCTCACCTCAAATGCCATGGATTGAAGAGTGTTTTAAAACTACTCCAAACTCCTTCAAATTAACAGCTTTCCAAACTTGGGAGGATGGAGGCATATTTGATTTAGTACGAGGAACTTAAATGTGTGTGCATGTGTGTGTGTGTGTGTGTGTGTGTGTGTGTGTATGACCATCAGGTAGGCATGTCTTACAGGCACACCTGAGACCACACACAGGCTGAGGCTCCTCAGGTGAGCACACCGGCATTTAAGCGATTATCAGTCTCTTTAATGTGTCTCATTAGCCCAGAGGTCCTTAACTGTCTTACTGTAACACGCTTGGTGACAACTATGCTGAGGCCCACATACAGCCTTGTGTTCATGGGATCATTGGTAACCAAGGTTCATTCACCCACATATCGTGCTGTCATTCCTCACCCCTCTTCCTAAGAGTTATTAGACAGCTTTCAGTTCACACCTAGCAGTCCTTGAGGAGAAAGTCAATTGCCAACTGCATCAGAATCCAATCTTGAAAAGTTGCCAAATAGACCACAGTCACTGCTAGTCGTTTAGATGAGTGCTTCTTGCTCAGGTACAATTGGTGGATTGAAACCCCCCCATCTTAAAATGAGTTCCAGATTAATTCATTTAGCAAACGTTCACTGGGCACTGACCCTGTGCCAGACTTGGTGAATAAGTCAGGCAAAGTCCCTGTCACCATGGGGACAGTTTCTTTCCCTTCACTCATAAGCAACATCAAGCTGGTGCTCTGAGCTCAGAGGAAAAATATTCCCCCAAATTTATAGACCTAGAATCTTGACAAAGGGGCTACCGGATTAGTGAAGGATAAAGCAGGTTTCTCGACCTCCTCCCAAACATACCTGCAGGTACTCTACCCTCACCAACAGGGTCACTGCTGGAATGAGTTAGTCAAATACGCGTATTTGGGGAGAGAACAGCAGGCAAGATCGTATCAGTATCTCAGGGCTTCTGTAACTTTCAAAAGCCCTTCAGGTAATTTTAATACTCTTCACTGGCACTTCTTCTGGAGCAAGCAGACGTGAGTTCCTGCAGATGCTTATGTCTATGGTGTTTTGTGTGTTATATAATTGTAGTTGCAGGATTTGGGCTGACCGGTGATGGCACAATGGTGGCAGTGAGTGTGCGGGGCTTGGTGCAGTGAAAGGAGATGCAGACATGAAAACAGAACCTGGGGACCTGGGAGCTAGTGACCTGATCTGGGAAGAATTGGTCATTGATGATAAAGCCCAGCAGTCAAACACCATCAGAGACAAACCTGAAGTCTCGCTTAGTTAGGCTTCTGATCTTGTAACAAGGGAGCCCGGAGAGGACCTCCCCAGACTAAGGAAGAGCGGGGTTATTGCAGGGGGTGTGGGAAGGGTGGAGTTTAGGTCAGATTTAAGTGAAACTGTGTTGTGATGGAGTCAAAGCAGAGCAAGCCTGTCAGTCATATTTTATTAACATTTAGTAATATTTTTGCTGACATCAAGTATGAGCTGAAGGGTGGATTCAGAGTCCTATTTCCTTGGTAACCGTAAAGTTAAGATAAACATGGAATGCTGTTTCCCCAGATCTCTTATCCAAAGGTCTGCACCTGAGGAAATCAAGGCTGCGTCCTTGTGTCAAAGGGACACACAGGCTCCCATCATCCAGGAACGAGTGACTCTTCCATTCTCACTGATACTCAAACGGCTAAGTTTCTGACAGCCTATGATTTTAGAGAACAAGTTTTCATCGCTCTATGTCCTTGGTGTTAAGAAAGCAGTTTTTGGAGACTCACACTAGTATGACAAGATGCAGCTGTAAAATTTTTTATTTTTAATTAATTAATTAATTATTTATTTAATTTTTGGCTGTGTTGGGTCTTCGTTTCTGTGCGAGGGCTTTCTCTAGTTGCGGCGAGCGGGGGCCACTCTTCATCACGGTGTGCGGGCCTCTCACTATCGCGGCCTCTCTTGTTGCGGAGCACAGGCTCCAGACGCGCAGGCTCAGTAGTTGTGGCTCACGGGCCCAGCTGCTCCGCGGCATGTGGGATCTTCCCAGACCAGGCCTCGAACCCGTGTCCCCTGCATTGGCAGGCAGATTCTCAACCACTGCGCCACCAGGGAAGCCCTGCAGCTGTAAAATTTTGACTGAGGCACCAAGAGACGATAGATGTAAAATTCTCCAAGTTGCCAGAGCCAGAAGCAAATCTCAAAGGAAATATCTTGGCCCTTTGAGGACTCTTCAAAATCCCTCACTCAAAATCAGATAACAGGGCAGAGGTAGAGTTTAGGGAAGAATATATGAAGGTTTTCTTTGAGGGAAACGATGCTGAGTCCCACATAACCACTCGTCCAAGCAATTCCTGTTTATCTCACAAGAGAGGGGGCGTCAAAAGCACCATGAGGGCAACTTGATTTGTGTCCTCCGGTATTTGGAATGCCTGACTTTCACCCGAGGTATCCACAGTGGAGAGGCTGACGGTAGCAGCTTGAGGCAGCAGTTCAGAGAGAGAGAGGGCGGGGGAGGAGGAGGACCCGTGTGCCCTGGGAGCAGCTGCATGCCCACCACTGTTGCCAGTAAAGCATGTATGAGCGCTTCCTGAGGACCAGAGGAGGGAGCTGTGCTGGAGATGCTGAAATCAGAATACCTGGAGAGGTCTCCAATGGGAACACCTATGGAAGGTGGCCTTCAGGGACCAGAAACTAAGGGGGTGGCAGTCAGAGAAAACTGCATGGTCTAGGTCATGAGAGGCACAGTCGGATGTTTCAAGTTCAGGTCAATGAAGCTCGAAGTGTTAATCAAAATATTGGCATTTGTATTAAAATTTCTGAATTAAAACTGTATCTTGTGGCTTAAACCGATCAAAGGATTTTTAATACTGAACAGCCATCAGTGCAGTGATGAGACCATCAGGTTTCCATCGGGGCAGGGGCAGGCTTCCCTCTGAGGGCATGCCGAAGGGCCGGTGCTGGGCAGTTTCGCCTTCTGCTTCCCTCCGGCCCTAAGGTTCTGCTTGCCCTACACGCTGGTCTCATCAGAGCCGAGAGCAAGGTCACCAAACTGGCAAGTGCTTTCGCTCTTCAAATACACTGAGGTCAAGACGTATCCTCCAGGTAGGGGGATTTGGAATTAGTAGAAGGCTAAAGGCAACTTGAAACTGGAAGAGACAAGGGTACTTGGTGTTGGGAAGCCACCTGGAGTAGGGAGATATCAAGAAAGCTGGCAATCACCATTGAGGACACTGGCCTTGGCCTGGGGGCCTCTATGTCAGTGCGAAAGGACAGGGGAAGACTGTCACTGAGTAGAGAATGGAGTCTCACTGACTGGGGGACACGATGAAGGCCTCTCTGGTCATCTGCCCAGTGCCTGTTCACATGGACATCTCTGCCCATCAACAGGGTTGGTGCTTAGCAGCCATGGCAGTGACCTCCATCCTCCCTACACCATAGGTGATGTGGGGGGGAGGGGGAGACCAAGCTGGGCCAGTTATATCGTCTCTTCATGGAACTTGGGATTGGGTCAAGGGAGTTGATTCAGTCGTGTGTGTGTTTGTGTGTGTGCGTGTGTGTGTGTCTGGGGTGGCTTTACTCTTACTTATGGCCACAGGAGCCTGGAAAGCTGTTTTCTGGAGAAGAATAGAGCAGAAGTGTAGAGAGAGGCAGGTCTGAAGACAGAGAAAACTTCAGCTGAGTTTCTCATGGCTTTTCAGTCTGGCTCCCAGCCTTCCTGAAGACTGGCTTATTTTTGCTTCTATTGGGTTGGCCAAAAAGTTCATTCGGGCTTTCCCACAATATCACCCAAACGAACTTTTTGGCCAGCCCAATCTTTGGCTTCTATAAGACACCCCTCTATCTTTATAATTAATTTTTGAACTCTATTATTAGGGTAGAGGAATTACTTTTCAGTGGCTTTGAAGCACTGTGTCAGACATTGCAAAGACTGCATTTTTAAATTTCTTAGTTGCTGTATTTTGACGCGCCATCAGCCAGGTGTACTGAGATTCTGTGACATTTCCCAGCCTTTCCTCTGATTGGCAGGGGCTGGCTCTCTTCCCTTATGGATATCTGCTAATTGTAACTTCAACTGAGAAAGAGCGCACCAACAAGCGCAGGGAAAGGCTGGAACTAGCAGCACAGATCTCTACCCCAGGGGCTTTAGCTCTGTCCTAATTCTGGTCAAATAGGATTAACACTCTTAACCCATTGCTATCCAAAAAAGAACGTCATAGTGAAAAGCGGGTATCTACTGATTTTAATGACTTTTGTTGAAGAAATGAAGGAGATGATGATGTGAAACAGCGATGAGCTTATTAATTCTCATACTCTCATCCCCCATGCCTTCGGAATGTTGTCACTCATTGGGTCTTTGTTTCCACCTCCTGGGTCCACCCGTGCAAGGCAAGCTTGTGATGTGCGGAGAGTTGATTTTTTTTGTGCCATGGTCTCTAAGGCTTCGCATCAGATTCCCTTCCTCCTGCCTGCTGCCCAGTGTTTATCTGCTGTTGCCCCTGGATCGGGAACCTTGTCCCCTGTCACTGGGATGACTCCTGATTTAGCGATTCCTCATCCCCTTCAGGACTGTGCTCCCATAGCTCCCTTGAGTTCCCCCATCGCCTGTGCAGAGCTAGTTTGCCGATAGCTCCACCCGGGTCTGTGTCTCGCACCCAGCCTGTCCTTGGCAAATAGTATGCCCTTCATAGATCTATGCTTGATAGACTGACTTAGTCAATGAACGCCCATTTAAAAAGTTAATGACTTTATTGCAATATTAGCAACTTAAGAGAAAGAAATCTCCTTTGCCCCTTTCTGGAAGACAACGGCCCACCTGGGGAAGTGGAGAGAAGGCCTACCTTTCACTGACGCTTGAAGTATTGATCAACACCTCAGGAATCCATGCAATAGAATACAAACTTCTCACCATTGCCTACCAGGCCCCGCCGTCCTCTCTGCCCTGTCTGGGACCACCCCTCCTGTACCAGCCTAGCCACCTGGCCCTCTCCCTGTTCCTCTAACACATCACTTTTCTTCCTCCTTCAGGGCCTTCTCCCTGCTGTTTCCTCTACCAGGAATGTCATAGCCTTGCAGTTTTGTAGAGCTGTGGTTTCTCACTTAGGTGGCACCTCAAATCTTAGCATTTCTCCTAGAGCATTTCTCCTTAGAGTATTCCTCTCTCTTTTCCCTAATTAAAGTCACTCCCCCATCCCTCAGGTCACTGTTTCCTTCTTTGCCCTGATCCCTTTCTGTAACTTTATCTGTTCACTGGTTCAATATCTGTCTTCTCCAACTGATAAATAGCTTCCAGTCTGTCTTGTTCAAGACTACTTAGTAGAGTGCCTAGTTCATGGCAGGAACTAGTAGTACTTGGTAATTAATATTGATTACATGTTTGGTGAGTAAGTGAATAAAAGAATAATCTTTGATATAAATTACTTAATCTCAAAGAAAGAATGTTAGTGACAGAATCTTAGGCGTTATTGTGGAATAAACTTTACTGGGAGTGCTAAGCCCTTCTCATCCCTCCCTCCTCCCCACCCCCTTCTTCTTCTTTTAAACATAACCACATCTCAAGACTAAGTTTCTTTCTCAGAATACTCTGGGACACATATTTTCAGACTATCGTTTAGAATTCCATTTCTTTCAAGGGTTCTGTAAAAAAGGCTTTGTTAGGTAATGAGGTTACTCTGTCCTCCAAAGAGCTTTACCTTATTCTCCAGAAATGAGAGAAAAAAAGATTTGTCTCATTCTTTGTATTAGGTTTCTTGTCCTTACATCACTTAAAGTTCATGTTTATCTTAACATTCCTTTCCTTCCTTACGTTTGACTTTTGTCGATCTCCATTTTTTCTCAACACTATAAAATTTATGGAGCTGTTGGGTGAAGTGCTTCACTTCAAATAGCCTATTTCCGAACCTCGTGGGAATGACAAAAAGAACAAATAGAAGAGGAAAGCAGCTAGAGAGGGTTAAGCGAGTGTGGTCCCCCGGTGAGATATACTTCGCCCCCTTTCTAGACTGGCTGGCGTGGTCTGAGAGCTCAGATGACTCTAGGTCTTCATCTCCACTCCCTTCTCCTCCCTCTGCTTCAATCTTCAAAATCTGTCTCATCTCCGAGGGCTGTCACGTTCCTTTCTTTCTTAAAATTCCCTCCATTAGCTGAGTTTTCCAGTTTATCTTTTAAATTTCTTTCTGTAGTCTACTTTTTTGGTTAAAGCTTTATTGTGTATTTTGTATTCTCACTACTTGCTATGAATCTGCTTACTGGGCAGTTCATTGTACACTATATGTTGGGTAAATAGTAGTTATATGGAAAGAATATTTATAAAGTTCTTTAAGACAGCTCAGTCATATTTATAAAGTTCTTTAAGACAGCTGAAGGGGGCTGATACCAGAATGTACTTTTTTGATGGCCCTCAGGTGTTGCGTTTATTACTGTATTTTCTTCTATTGTGGAAGGATTAGTTCCCACGGATATCCTCAAAGTTTGCCTTTACCATTCTGTGTACCTTATTCATTTCCTATTAAACATTGTTTTTTCTGATTATACAAGTAATACACGTTCAATATGGAACACGGAAAGGTAAAAAAAAAAACAAAAACAGCATAATCTCGCCAGGGGTGAAAACATTTCACACCTTCTTTTTGCATATGCCAATTTCCCTGTGAATCTTAGGCAGCATTTTAAAACACACCCAAGAGGTCGCTCTAAATCTAAGCGATGTTAAAGATTAGCTGCTATTCACCAAGTTCATACGGAAATCAAACACTCTTGGTGGAATAAGGAAGCTCGCTTCTAGCAAAGGAACCTGGGCATCCGGGGTTCCCTTAAGGAAGGCAGCTAGCTGGTCCACGAAACAGCTGGTTCTGCAGCCACCCGGGGGCGGAGCGGGCGGAGGCGGAGCTTCGATGATTGGGGTAGGGGGAGAGGAGCTACAGGGCTGCCACCAATCAGGGCTCTGCTTTGTTTTCACGTACCGACCAATGACGGAGCGCTGCTGGCGAGCCTGTCTTCAAATCGGAGACGTGCGCCCCTATCGCAGCCAATCAGCAGGCGCCTCTTACACAGCGTCCGCCGCGTTCTCGCCCCACGGGCAGAGCGGCCCCGCCCCGCCCCGCCCCGCCCCTCCTCTCCGGCCGCGGCCCCGCCCCGCCGCGGGGCTGAGGGGCTGGAGCGGGGCCCGGGCTCCCGGGCTTCTGCGTTCTGCGCCCGCCGCGGCGGTGCCGAGCCCGCAGGCTGCTGATTGTCCTTCGCGGCGGCCGCGGTCGCAGCCTCCTTTCCTCGGCCGGGGCTGCCTGCGCCGGAGCGAGCGCGCCTCTCGCGGCTACAGTCGCCCAGAGCAGGTAAGGGGCGCCGGGGCTGCAGCGCCTGTCCGAGCCCGGGCGCGGGGCGGGCTCCCTGGCTCTCCCGCCGCCGCGGCCGGCAGGTCCGCGTCTCCCTGAGCCTCCCGTCCGCCTCGGGGCGCCTCCGCTGGGAGCGCGCGGCCGCTGCACCTGGCGGGGCGGGGCGGGGGGGCGGGGAGCGGGGAGCCCTGCAGGTGGAGGGGAGACACGGAGTTGACTCAGTCCGGCTTGCGGCGCAGTGGACCTGCTGATAAGGAGCGATAAGCCGAGTGGCTTTTTTTTTTTTTTTAAAGCGGGAAAGGTGTCTGTACTTAGGTGGTGTGAGTTATAGCCTTCGTGGACACGGGCCCTTTGCAGTGCGTTTAGCCAGGAACATGATTTACTTATTACTTATTATTTTAAAATTCAAAGCAGCCTTTAATGTGAACTTATTCGGGGTTTTTTCTTCCGTGACAAGTAGACCCAGCAGTGTGACTCACCCTTGTCTGGGCTGCAGTGCGGGCCGTGCGGTGGGGACGAGGGGAGCAACGCGGATGGCGATGCCGAGCTAGTGTGCAAGAGTCTGGGGGTGGCAGCTTGTCTCTGTGACTCCTCGTGGGTGGGTGTAGACTTGAGATTCTTTTTCTTATTTTTTAAACATTAGCATTCGAATAAAAAAAAGCCTTTCTAAACACAGCCTCCGGGCTTTAGGTTTTAGGGATGCACCTGCTACCCACGCAGTAATACTTTGCAGACAAGTCCTCGGCAGTTAACTACAGTGATGTGATTTACCTGTAATGAAGCACCTTGAATTGCTGTTACCTTTTCTTTGACTTGCGTGATAGCTTTTTCTCATTTACCATTTGTTCACAAGTGAAATGAAGGTCACGAGTTTTACCGGAAATGGCATAGTGAGGACTCTTGGAGCAGGTCCTCCCTTCCAGGTGCACTGCATTTAGGTCTTTGAATTGAGAAGCTCACTGCCCTGCATCAATATTGGTATTCTCTTACTCTCCAGAAGCAGGTCGTGCACCTCACGCCCATTTTGGAGGTACGTAAACTCAGAGCCCTAGAGATGAAGGGAATTCTGCCCCAGGTCTGTAGACTCCTGCGATTATATACCTGTTATGGGTTTAATGCACGATCCAATAAGGTTCCCACCATCAAGCAAGCTTCTGCATACCGATTTGATTCCCATGTACACCAGTTAGAGGTGGAGATGGTTATTTCCAAGTAAAATATTCTTAGGCTTTTTTTTTTTTTTTTTTTCTTTCTCCCCCTCCTAGGTTGCTAAGATAGTTTGAATTTCACCAGAAAGGTGATTTTTCACACAGGTAAGAAAACCGGTGCTATGTGAAAAATCTCTATTTTAAGTTTTGGGAGGTTTTCCACATTAGAAAATCTTATCTTCTTTGTTTGCATCTCTGGCTTAGTATTGGACTTGAATACTGCTTTCTGAATTGAACTAGTTAATATTCATAAGGCAAGTAAAACTGAAGCGTAATACATTTTGGTTACGATTTTGTTTCAGGAAGTTTTTACTATAAATTTAGAAGTGTCGAACATGTAAAAATCATCTCTTCCTTGATGGGAGTAACCCAAGGGAGTTTGGGGGTTAACGGCAAGTGGGGTTAGATGGGTAGTTGAGAGGGACCCCTTGAGTGATGTCAAGGCTTGGGGAACCTGGGGAGTTGTTAGGTTATGTTAAATTTATTAGTCATCAGGAACATGGAAATGTCTTATTTATTACTGAATGGAGCTGTTTAATCATGAAGCAACATCTTGTTTTCATGGCAGGTGCTCTGCTGGGTGGAACGTGTACATTTTGACATAACTTATTTGTCATGTAAGGCATCCCTTACGTAGGGCTTGTCCGTTCGGCTCTGATTCTGTTTACTCATTTATTTGTTTTTGCATTAATGTCTTTACTTAATATTTTTTTTTTTGAACATTAGGAATTTTTTTTTTTTTAGTTATTTCTGAGATATACATTTTAAAGTAATAACCAGAATTATGACTTATAACATTATACCAGAACATATACGATTCTTAGAAATTTCACGTAATGTCTGAAACATTTATATTAACATATTTCCATACAAATAACCCAATGAAAGTTTAGTATTAGTTGTTTTGTTTGTTTGTTTTTTTATATTGCAGGTTCTTATTAGTCATCAATTTTATACACATCAGTTCTTTACTTAATTTTTACTCCTCTGGTCACATTAAAATTTCTAGCACCCAAGCAGAACATTCCATAAAGAAGCCTTTATCATCTGCTAATTTGTACGGAAAGTGAGATCTCTTCTGATTAGCACCTCTTGCAGTGTGGGAAGTTGGAAAGAGATTTAGGCTGTTTGTAGGGTATTTACCTGTATTCTTAGCTAGGGCCTGTAGCCCCCATGTGATTTTCAGGGTTTCTACCCTTCAAAAAAGATTTAATTACCACATTACACAGCTTCCACTAGATGGTGCACTGGGTGCTGTTTACTGGAGATTTCAATCAGATTTTTTTTGTTTTTATTAATAGCATTTCACTGACAAAGATACAAATGTGCTGCAACTGTCATCACTGAAATTCAAACAGAATTGCAATCAGTGATTTAAGTCAGTTTTATTAAATGAGATTATTTGGAAGGACATGGCAGCTTAATTTAAAGTGAGGGAAGTTGTTAGTAATTTTAGAAACAACAGCTAAAAAACTCTCTGGTTCTTGCTGTGCTCAGGAACCTAGAACAGAGTGTGAATTTATTGGTCCTTATTTATGTACACTTGAACTGGTTTGTTTTTAATGGTTTGTGTTTTGTTGACATCTGTGTGAACTCTGATGAACTGTTTGAGCACGGCTTTATGCTTTGCCCTCTTAGATTACTGATTCTTTAAACGAAGAGGTAGGATAAAGTGGCTATATATAGCAAGATTATTTGATACCTGCTATGAACGAATACTTAAGTTAAAAATCTTTTTTTCCAGGCACGTAAAACAGTTTTTATTCCTTGAATGCTCACTTCGTAAATCTTTCTATTGTTTTGGGAAAGCATGATTGTCAACTTCACTTAGGAAAGAGCGGGGAGCTTTCTTTCTCCCTTGGGTGGCGGGAGCTTGCTTGTTACTGGCCTGGTTACTGGTTAAATTGCTTGTCACCTGTGGTTACAGAAAGGAGATGAAAAAACACAGCCGCGGCTTTGGTAAAATGCCGTGCCGTTTTCGGGTTAGAAATGGCAGGGTTAGTGCAGAGTGAGGTCTGGTTAGGGTGACTGCATTTTGTGAGATGTTTTGCGGAAAACCCTGGACTTTTAAAAGGCAGCGCAAGCACTCAGGTGAGAAGGTCTGTAGGCGGTTGGTGTGTGTCTGTATGATCCAGTCCCGCTGAGCTTTGTGTGGGCAGGAGAGCTTTGGTAGTTGCTTCTTGGAACCAGTTCTGGTCCTCAGGGGAGGTGATGGTGGTTTGGGAGGGGAAAATCAGTAGGTGCCGCTCCTTCCAGGAAGGAAGCTCCTGGCGGGGCTGCCCGCCCTTGGGGGAGCGTGGCTGGGCGGCGGGCGGGTGTAAGCAGCCTGGCGATGAAAAAGCTGCCTGAGTGTGGGCTTCCCCGAGTCAGGGAGCATTCTGAGTCAGGTTCACAGCCGCCCCGTGGTCCAGGCTTGGGCTGCTTAATGCTGCCGGCTTCACATTTATGTAAAATAAGTAGAATCCTGAACTTGGTAAAATGAATGACCTGTGTATGCAAGTGAATGGCTTAAGAGAGTTATTTGGCATGTGATAGGTTCTCGAATTATGGTAGGTGCTTGAACATACCTCTGAGACTCTGTCTTCCATTCCCTTTGGAAAAAGGCGTTATTAGAAATAGGAAACCTTGAATACGCACGGAGCTGGGGTGTTCATATTGGGCAGTTGATTTGGGGACAAAAGAAGGCCCTGGTCTAAATATTGCTTTGAGAAGAGAAGGGTCGGGTAGGGTGCCCTAGAGGGCTGGTCCAGCTAAGGGGCCGGGAAAACTTTAGCACTTATTGCTGTAGTCTGTACAGTAAAAGCCTCTGATTAGCTTTACTTGTGATGAAAAGCTTGCTCTTTGCAAGACAGTGCCTCTGTATGTGTACTTAACAGCAGTTTGAATCATGAGAATCAAACATTTCTGAGGGTTGTAAACTTTTTGTTTTGGCACTTGGAAGTCTGTGGAAACAAGGTTGTAGAAATTTGGAGTGGAGCCAAGGATGAAAAGGGTTGTGGAGCCATGGACCAAGGTTTGCCAAGCTTCTGCAGCTGATACTCAAAATATTTGTTTTTTCTCTTCCTAATATGGCTCGGGATTTAAATTGTGAAGATTCTGTTTGGACCTCTGTGCTCCCTTTCATGTTTGGAATGTAGCTCAGTCCCCAGTAGGGCCCATCAGAGTTGACTATTTTTTAGACGGTCTAATCAGGGTACAGAGTCCAGGGGGGGAGGAGGTGCCGTGCTGTGGGTAATGAGGAAATGAATTAATATCATTTTGATCTTTTTTAAAATAGGGTCACAATTTCGCATTTTGGAATTTTCAAAATGGTAGTCATTTCACCTTTAACATTCATACAGTTGAGTATGAAAACTTTAGGCTGAGGTTCTCAAACTTTATCATTCCTCAGAATCACCGGGAGGGCTTGTTAAAATTCAGGTGGCTGGTTCGCTCCCACAGTTTCTGATTCCTCAGGTGTGGGGATGGGCCCTGAGAATATGCATTGCTAATAAGTTCCAGGGTGACGGGTGGCGATGCTTCTGGTCCGGGGAAAACCGCTGGCAAGATTCCAGGGGGGAATATAAATGTGGTGGTGCAGAACCCAGGCTTTCAATGCCTGCTCTGCCTGTTATTCCTTCTTTGACATCAGGCAACTTTCTTACCTCTGGTTTTTCATTTCTAAAGTGGAAATAATGTTAGTATGTTGTTGGGAGTGTTACGTGACCTCAAGTGTGTATAAAAACTCGTAGGACGTTGCCTGGAGGGTTGCAAGCATGCAATAAATGCTGGCTTTTAATCATAAAAGTCAACTAGTGAAGGAAATAACTAGAATCCTGAACCTTGTAAAGTTGAGGTATGTTCCTTGAGGACAGAAACTTCTATCTGTATCCTCATTTCCCTGCCGAGTGCTGTGGGAAAGATACATGAGTACTCAACTTCTGTTTAGTGAATGAAGGGAAAGTTTGTGGATCCTAATGATTTTCCAGAAACCTTTTTAGAGACATAGAGCATTCACATCACTGGTGTCTTTTTCCCCCTCTAAAAAGCTTGAACTCTTTGGTCAAAATATATTCGACTCTAGCTGTAGTCACTGTAGTCCCTACTTGATAGAACAGGAATCTTAAAGGTTCTATGGCACCTGGCAGCACCTGGATGTCCTTCAGACCATCTGCAGCCTCCCCTGGAGCACGGTGACTGAACTCGATGCCCGGGATGCAGTACCTGGAGACCTTTCCGAAGCTTGCTGGATGCCTGGCTCACTTTCTTCCCACGGATCTCTGAGAGCCGCCTTCTCTCTGGCGATCCCCTGGGTAGTAGCCCCTCCCTTCCCATCACTTCCTGTCACAATCACCCATTTTATTTCCATTGTAGCAGTGATCACACGCTTAACCATAGCTTTATCTGTTTCCTCTTTATTGTTTCACTGGAATGTCAACTCTGAGGGCAGGGACCTGATCTTCCCTACCGTGTCCCCAGCACGGGCGCAGGGCCTGGTGTACAGGGAGATGCCGGTTGAGTGAAGGGGCGTGTGAGATGGGGACCCCCTCTCCCACATCAGGTGTGCAGACCTGGGTTAGTGGTCCTCTATCACCACTGGTCCTCGCAGAGCCTCTCGTGTTAATTTATTGCGTTTCCCCCTTTTCTCCTCACAGCACCCTCTCTCAGGCATAGCTGTAATTTCCTTGAGTTCTGCCAGGTGATTAGCTGGGCTGGCTGTGCTCGGTTACACGCCCCACATTCTTGCTGGCACTTGATAGTTGCTGACCTTATAATTTTTTTCTAACCTGATGCCACAGATGGAGTGTCTGGGCACATATGTTACTGTTTTTATTTGCAATTCTGTGATTACTAGTGCAGTTAAGTATCTTATCAGATGCTTATTAAGTGTGTGGGTTTCCCTTTCTGTGAATAGGCACTGACGTATTTATCTGTATTTAATTTTTTTGCAGGGGGAGCAATCTATGGTATTTTAGTGGCCAGCTTTTCTTTTGGGTGTTCTATGAAGATGATGATTTCATTTTTACATAATGGTCATTTGTCATTTCCTTCCAGTTCTTGCTCTCTGTGTGTTCTTGCCTCGCTGCATTTGTCTAGACTTGCGATGATGCGTTGAAGATTAGCAGAGATAGCGGCCGCTTGATCACTTTAATACCCTAAAGGGAATTCATCCTTAGTTTTGCCTTTAATTGGGAGATTTCATTTTTTTAAATTGTATTTGATTTCATTTTTTAAAAATTCGTTGTGACTTCACTGTCGTTTAAAAAACTGGAGAAGTAAGCAGAGAATTCTCTTCCTGATCTTGGTAAGGAAACTGACCTAGATGGTATATAGCTCTTAACCCTGAAAAGTTACAGTTGTCTGTATTGAGGTTTTTAAATTAAATATTTGAATTATTTTCATCAGGCTTTTCCAAACTAAGTTGTATATGATGACTCTGGTTAGTTGAAAGCCATCGTGGGTTTGGAAAAACAAAGCAGAGATCGTTATGCATCTTATACCGTGAATTTTAAAAACTTTATTCAAGTGTAAGATATACCTAGAAAAATGCGTACACCATATACCTAGAAATATATAGTGCATGTGTCCCAAGTGTGCGGCTCACTGAATTTTCACAGAGCAAACACACTTGTGTAACCAGCATTCAGGTGAAGAAACAGAACATTGCAGGACCCCAGAGGCCATTCTCCTACTCACTTCCCTGATCCTGACTTGTAACGATGTGGAGTAGTTTGGGTTCCCTGTCACCCGGCTCCTGCTGGGCTCCCAACTTTGTTCCAAGGAGAAATCAAAGTCATGTCTGAGAGCTTTGAAGAAGCATGGCCTTGACCTAGACTCCAGTTCTCGCAGCTGTTGTTTTCAAACCTTTGGTCACAGTACCACTTCACACTTTTAAAAATTATTAAGGATGTTTTGTCTGTGTGGGTTGTATCTATTAGTATTTACTGGGTTAGAACTTCAAACAGGAAATTTTATTTATAAATTCATTAAAAAATAATAACCCCATTATATGTTAACATAAATAACTTCTTTATGAAAAATAACTTTATTAAAATAATTGAGAAGTGTGACATTGTTTTACATTTTTGCAGCTCTTTTTAATGTCTGGCTTAGTAAGGACAGCTGCATTTTCGTATCTGTTTCTGTATTCACTCTGTTGTGATTTATTGTTTGGCTGAAATATATGAAGATAATCCCACCTTACACAGACCTGCAGTTGGAAAAGAGAGGAGTATTTTAGTATTCTTTTTAGATAATCATTCTTTGATCCTACACTAAAACTCTGTAAGTGGTAATTCCTTAAAGTTGAGTTGCAGAGCAGAAGCTGAGCCCCAGTCAATGAAGTTTTCTCGCTCTGTTACATTTAAATCTATCGGTCTTTCTTGTACTTTGAATCTTTTTACCCATACATGATTGAGAAAATGTTCATTCATGGAATTATATAAATCTGCCAAATATTGGCATGTGTTATGATACCATTTGAAAAAAAAAAAAAAAAAAACCATTTGTAGGAGCACCAGGGAGCCCATCAGAAGAATCTGTGAGTACTGAGAAAGCTTTCATGCAAGTTCCTGGCGGCAGGTATAATTTTTCCAAAAACTGAATTTCTGCTTGAAAGCTTGAATTTTATTATTGGAAACAAACACTTCAGGTGTTTTCCTTGAAGCGTCTGGCTCACTGGGTTCAGTTTTGAGAAAATGTTGACCAGATACGCAACTTTCAGTACTCAGTTTGTCTTCCAGTTATTTATATAAGAATACTACTCTATGGGGAATTAAAAAAAGCCGCTAGTTCAGCTTACACATAGAGCAACTGGCACAGTTTCTTTTCCTCGAGATGACCGTCATTCTCCAGTGGACAGCTCAGGTTCTTATGTGCACTTCCTATTTTGTCACACAGAATATTAAAAAGACATGCATTCAAGGGTCAAGATTTCACCCAGTTGTTAGTTTTCACCGTTTCTTCAAGGACATTCTTAGGTGAAACTGGTGCTTTTTTCCCCCTGAGTTCCTCTTGGTGAGGACTGCGGTGATGACCTGCACAGTTGGTGCCCCTGCCCTGCTTTGTGCTAAGGTGCCAGCGATTTTACACGCCCTGGCTTGAATATCATCTGTGCACATGTCAGTGTAGTGAAAAGCACAACCTCTCAGCGTTGTTACACAAATAGTTTTTGTGTCCGGAAAGGTTCTTGAGAAGTCCCAGGATTTCCTGGACCCTGAGAGCAAGGAGCTGGCACCTAGCATCTCCTCCAGGAGCTGGCACCTAGCATCTCCTCCAGGAGCTGGCACCTAGCATCTCCTCCAGGAGCTGGCACCTAGCATCTCCTCCAGCGCAGCCGAGGGCCAGCGCCTCATTCTGATGTCTGCCTGACGGTGCTGAACCAGACCCAGCTTCTTTGCCTACTTACTCCTAAAGCGATCTTCTTGGAAGCAGGGACTTGCCACTTCTTGGCTCAGCTCGGCTGTATTTTTCCCAGTGAAAGAAAGTTTAGTAACACTAGGAAAGCAAATATTTCTGAGATCAGCAACTCCAGACGTATATGAAGCTGTGCATTTTGCTGTCTTAACACAGTAAACACATCCACAAACATGCTATTACTTGGTTGCTTTTTCTCATCTTTTTAGACGGAGATAATCACAAAGAGACTTGGAAGAAATGTCCTGTGCGTGTATCAAAAAATATTTGCTTGGTAACATCATAATTAAGAAGAATTATAACAGGTAGTAACCTGTTGTGATGCTCTCAATTTAATGTGTGGTTTAACCTGTTCTTCTGTTCTTTTATTTCCTGTAAATGCTAATCTGATCTTGATTTGATTCAGTTTCTATTTTTTTGGCAAAATTGCTTCCTAGGTGGTTGAGTGTGCTGGTAGCTGGATTCAGGCAGTGTTGGTTGTCTCTCTGTGATGTTCACGGTCATTGATAATCATTGCCTAGATCCATTATTTTATTAGGGGTTTGCAAAATCGTGATATTTAAATTCTGTCTTCCTTTTTAATTTATTAGGATATTTTAATAAAGAGAAAGTATATTATTTGAGATGTAGTTAGTAGAGAAAAGGCAGCTTAAATGTTCGATTAAAAAAAATTAGTTTTCAACACTGGTTTTCAAGTATGTTCAGGATGAAGAAATTGGTCTGTCCTTTTTCTTTGAAACGCCAAGCTAAATTGCACTGGTTTGTAGAAGTAAGTAAATCCAAAGGAAACTATTAACAGAAAAGTCCTTTTGTTGTATTCTTAAAGTAGCTTAACTCATTTGAAATAAAATATAATAGTAGACACATCTTGGTGCTATTAAAGGAATTGGAATTTTTTTGAGTTAAACCAAGATTTTTCTTGCCTCTAGAATAATGTATTTATTGCATGTAATTATCCTTTTACACGTCTTACATTGTGTTCCGAGAGCAGATTTGAAAGTGTATAAGGCATCCTGCCTTGAAGGTGCTGATGGTGCAATAAAACAGGTGAAAAGTTGACCGTTTATATAAATCTGTCACTGGCATTCTGTGGGTTGCAATATTTCCCCCTTAAAAATTTATAGTGCTGAGAAATGGATGATAGAAGATAAAGTTTTCTTTGGAAAAGCGAAAGCAGTAGGTAAAACTGGTCATCTGAGGAGCAAGTCAAATGGAACTAGGGCGTCTGTTGGATTCGGGTGAGAGAAAAAGGAGAGGCAGATGCCTGCAGTTCTGACCTGCAGACTTTCACCCGGGTTCCTGCTGGGGCCGCCTGTGACTTGGAGCAGGTCCTTCTGCTTCAGGTCAGGCTGGTTTTCAGCTGCTCCTCCCTCCCCGCATTCCTTCTTATAATTGGAGTGATTGCTGAATGCACGATACTCAGTACCTGGATGACAAAAGATTATATAAATATTTGTACGTTTGTGAAACCCCTCCTGGGAACTGACTCATACCCGTGATCAAGGGTGGGATTCTTCATACGCTAGTTGGTCCTGTACCCTTCCTCTCGTGTGTGTTTCAGATTGGTGTCCTCAGCAAAGTGCTTTATTTCATTACTGATGCACATAGTTTCAGGACTAAGATTTGTTAACTTGTGTTCAGCGCAGTGTCTTACACTTTGTAAATGACAACTAAAGTGATTTTGCTTTGGCTTCTGGTGTCCTCCGTGTTTCTGACCTCCAGAGGACTCCAGAACTGGGTAATTAAATTTACTCTTCTGCATATGGAGCCTAAAATATCCCTCAGGGACAGACTGTGACTGCTGAGGCGGGACTGCTTATCAGAATAGAGATTTTCCTGTCTGAGAATAATTGTGGACTTAATAAAGGCTTTGGCTTTAGCAGACTGGGACAGGCTTGGAGTTGACAAATAATCGCTGCCGTTTATCGGTCCCTTGCTGTAAGCCAGGCGCTTTGCTGAGCTAGCTCTCCTTAGATATTTGTGCTTAATTCTTACAGCAGCCCTTTAAGCTATTGTCATTTTTATTTTGCAAATGGGAAAAAACCAAGTCATGGAGAAGTTAAATAATTTGCCCTGAGTCATATGACTAGGAAGTGGTAAAAGCTTGGATTCAGACCCACGTCACCTGTTCTTCTAAACATCAGAGAGCAGATAGTGTGAGAGTGTCATATGATTTGAACTCGTACCGGAATTCTTCTCTCCTTTATACATCTTCAGTCTGTCTTTCTTTGGCTCCTTATCTTAGTCTGGACAAGCACGAGTCTCACCGACTTCGGCCAGCGCACTAACACTTTCCACCAAAGTGCAGCCCTCAGTGACAGAAGTTTGCCCTGGAGAAGTCTGAGGGCTCTTCAAGGAGTAGCCCACCAAAAGCACAAAATTGTTCTGAAGTTTATGTTTGATCTGATAGGTTACACGTCACTTGCCATTGTGTAAAATGGACATTCCGGGAAGATGTGGCATTTTTATGCCCACCCTTCACCCTCCACAAGAGACCTCAGTTTGAGAGCAAGTCTGTGGGACCTTGCGGAGATGTCCTGGCCAGATGTGGGCACTGGGTAGTTCTCCCTGTTGGCGTGGTGAGGCCGGGAGGGCAGGAGGGCCCTGACGCGGTGCGGGGGGACACTGGTGAGGGGGCAACGGGGGGGGGGGCAGCGCGGCAGGGCTGGGCTGGATGCGGATTCGGGCGGAGACTGAGTGAGCTGATGGCCGAATGGAGCGCTTAGTTCTCCGGCTTCTCAGACAGTGTCATCTCTTCTCTGTTCCTGCTGCTGCCTCTTCTTCTTGCTGCTGTCCCTCAGTTGTGGGAGTGCGCGACACACGCGCGCACACACACACACACACACACACACACCCCCACACCCCATGGCTTTGCCCATCGTCTGGGTTCCGCCCGTGCTTTCTCTGTGAGCGACTCCAAACTGCCGGGGTTCCAGCGAGCTCGGGTCCACTGAGCCCACCTGAGCCTCGTTTGCGGGAGTCGGTCTGCACTTGCTTTGGGGCATCCCCTGGATGTTTGAATGTCTCCGAGTTAGCGTTGATTTCAGCTGCTCTTCCCTCTGAAGCCGACTGTGACATTTTTAGGCCGTCTACAAATGGCCAGGAAGAGAGCATTTGCGTGTCCACTGTGGATTCCCCTCAGATCCCTGTTGAATCAGCCAAGGGGGCCAGAGCTCACTGGAAGGTTGAGCTGAGGCAGCATGAACTGGAATTCCTTTCTCTGGCCTGTGGTTCCCAGTGAAGCGTGCGTCTGCCTGCGACAGCGTCAGGGCTTACGTCGCGTTTCCAGCAGATCTGCGGGAACAATCGAGTACTTCCTTTTACGAGAATGTGCATAAACACTAGGTTCTGAGGTTTTTTAAACTACGCTTAGCTTCTTCAAGGCCAGACGCCTCCTCGTGAGGCTGCCGGGCTGATGCTCTGGATGGTGACTACACCTCCAGTCTCCCGTGTCCTGGAGAGTCTTTTTCTCCAACTCGCTTCCTAGTTTAGTTGGTATTTATTACCCTGGTCACCGAAGACCTTAAGGCCATATACGTATGTCTTAATGGTTAAGGATGAAGTCTGTAAAACAGAAGCATTTTTTCGCAGGCCACTTGGTTGAGGTATGACTGACGTACAAAAAGCTGAATGTACTCGATGTCTGCAATTTAGTGAGTGTGCATTTCGAGATAAGTGTACATCTGGGAAATCATTGGTACGCTCTGTGCCATCACCTCCAAAAGTTTCTTTCTGCCCTCTGTATTATTATTTTGTGGTGAGAATACTTGACATGAGATCTGCCCTCTGAGCAGGTTAAGAATGCCGCGTGCTGCTGTATCTGGAGGCGCCGTGCTGTGCAAATCTCTTGAGACTTTCATCTCCTATAACTGAAACTTTGTACCCTTTGTCTCATGCCTCCCCGCGTCCCCCTGCCCCCAGCCCCTGGAGACCACCGCTCCACTCTTTGCTCTGTGAGTCTGCCTGTTTAGATTGATCACAGAAGCAGTGCCATGTAGCACCTCTGCCTGTGACTGGCCTGTTTCACGTACCACAGTATCCTCCAGGTTCATCCACATCGTCAAATGGCAAGATCTCCTTCTTCTTTAAGGCTGAATAATATGCTAAACATTTTTGGATTCAATTCCAGCTCTGCTCGTTGCTGGCCTTACGAACGAAGGCACATTATTTACTCTAAGCCTCCGTTTTCTTACCTGAAGCCGGCTGGCGGCAGTGCCTGCCTCAGGCGAGGGTGGCGAGAGCCCTTGGTGTCGCGTCTGGCACCGATCGAAGGTCCACAAGTGGCGGTTGCTCTTCCTTGTTAATTAGCAGTGTGGTTGGAGACCCTGCAGGGCCGGTTTCCCGTCTCTGCGGTCCGTCAGCGAGCAGCTGCCGGCAGGTCTTCCTTGCCGGGGTCTCGTGGCGCCGTTGCTGGTCACCCTGCCCTTCACGGTCTCTCCACGTTCCGTGTTGCGGCGCACGCACGGTCTGCCGTCCATCCTTTGGCTCTCCCACACTGGGACTTTCAGAGCCTGTCGTATTTAGGCCCACGGGTTATTCTTTCCGACCCGCCCCCTACTCTGGTCACACGTAGGACCGTGTTCCGGGACGTGCATCGTCCTCTGTGTGGTCTGTGCTGACATCCTGGATTTGCTGCAAGTGCCCACCGTCTGTCACGGACAGTCGTGACCTTGCTGTGTGCAGGGCTCCCGGGTCGGAGATGCTCAGGCCTCGGTCCTCACCCCCCGCCTTGGCTGGGCCCTGGCCTGCCTTTAGAGGTCCAGAGTCTAAGAAGCTTCATGACTCTTGCTGTTCTTAATCTAGAGTCCAGAGCACTAGAAACCCCACCTGTCTCCTTTATGCCTAAACCCCGTTCAGAGGAATTTCGCTCCCAGAGATGTGAGCTGCAGCGTCATTGTATTGCTTCTCTATGTCTTCGTCTTCCTAAAACTCAAAAGTGTTGCGTGGGTGCACAGTAGTGTTTCCTTTTGGTGTATTTTTGTTCTCTTAGTTTAAGGGATCTTGGCAGTGGCTAAAATGAATCTCTTGTTAAAAAAAAAAAAGTGGGGGGGATGTAAGATGCATGAGTTTATCTGTTCCTTGTTGTCTGGAATCCCTGCTGACCCGGACGCAGCTGCGCCAGCCCCTGTTGTGTTCTGGGCGCAGCGGGGAAGCCGGGGCTCCCAGGCCTTTGTCCATTCAGGTGGCCTGACCTGCACTGCATCCTACGTCATGATAGTCTTATGGGATCGTTTCGCTACGGGTAGGATTGAATTTCCTTGGCTTTGATGGGGCATCTTAAGATTAAGAGACCGAGAGGAGGCAGCGTGTCCTTGAGGGCGGGGCTTTGCCCTCTTCTTGTTTCGCTGCTGCCCTCGGGGTGAGGGATGGCGGAGCGAATGCGTGGCTCTCCTCCGGAACGTGCTGTGCATCTCATAGTGGGCAAATAGGAGCCCAGGCCGCTGCTCCAGAGGTGTGCCCCTGTGCTGCCAGGCGCCTGGCGGGGCCTTGGAGGAGGACCGGGGAGGGGTGGGGAGGGGTGGGGAGGGCATTTATCCAGAGTTGTCTCCAGCAGCCTCTTCTTCCTTCTGGAATCTTCCTCTCAGCTCCCCTAGGAGACACGGAGGCCAGTGCTCTTTCCTGGCTGTCGCCGCTGAGGACTCACCGTGGTTAAGGCCCACCAGATAGAGGAATTTCAGGGTACCGAGCCCAGGGTTCAGACCTGCTAATTAGGCCCTTGTGTTTCAAGAAATACATCCCAAATAGAAGCTGGCTGCTTGGTGAAGTGAGTTTCACCCAGTGGAGCTTGGGTCATCCAGGTGAGACGGGTCAGACGTGGTCTGTGTGGTATTTTCATTAGGTGAGAGGTTGGATCCTTTTTTTTTTGAATAATTTGGGTAAAATTTCAGAAATACTGAATGGCGAAGAGACCAGGGTAAGTACCATATGACCTTCACCCCAGATTAACAGATGTTAACATTTTGGCATATTTGGTTCAGATTTGTTTTTAAATGACAGAAAAGAAACAGTGTAG
Organism: Eubalaena glacialis; assembly: GCF_028564815.1. Taxonomy (NCBI): domain Eukaryota; kingdom Metazoa; phylum Chordata; class Mammalia; order Artiodactyla; family Balaenidae; genus Eubalaena; species Eubalaena glacialis. The sequence goes on along the minus strand of NC_083717.1, from coordinate 1,135,182 downwards.
ATAAAGTTGAAGCATAATTTGTTGCCCTTCCCAGTTCTCTTGCCTTTTCTTCCCCACAAGCAATTGCTAATATGAATTTGTATCCTTCCATCTTTTTCTAAATGTGCTTTTACATATGAATGTTTCTATCCTTTTAATGGCATATACGGTGTAAAAATGATCATCAGCAGAAAAGATACACTGCATGTTTTGTTCTGTTACTTGTTTTTAAAAAATTGTCTGTTTTGAGAGTAGCTAGCTGTGGAGACACGGAGATCAGATGACATTTTCAATTCTAATTTTTTGTATTGTCTGCAGATGTCTTCTGTTTGTACCCAAAATTGCTAATGGAAATCCATTATTGGTTCCCTGATATTTAATAGAAATCCTTATTTGTTTGGAATGCCTTAAATTGATTAGAATTTTAAAAAATTGCTACCATTAGTAAGTTGAAAGCCTAATTTGTGGCTAAAATTTCCACATGTACTTCAGCAGATGGTCTCAATATTCTGTGTTTCGAAAAGATGCTGCAAAGATACTGCATTGGGTGTGGAATCGTTGGTAGGGGATGAGTGGGTGGCTGGGAGTTTTTGTCTTGAGCTGACATGTAGAACCGCTGTTGCTAGGGCCGCTTAGGGAAGGTGGGATTGTGTGGGGAAGTGTGTTATTAAATGTTTTTTCCCTTTTTTTGGTTAACAGTTGTTAGTTTTTTTTTAATATTAGAACATGTCTCCTTTGGTTTAAGAAATATACCTAAATATAACATTAATACTTATAAGATGAATCTCGCCTGTTCTTCTCAGCAAGCTCCGATGCCGCTGTCCCCACTGTCTGGTGGACCTTGCCCGTGGGTCGCTCATCTTGACCTCATGCAAAGACTAAAGTGGAAAAACAGGCCCACTTGTAAATGTACCCAGTTCCTGTTTATGGCATCACTGTTCTTTTCATATCTGAGATTAGGAACTGTAGGATCATCTTTGAATTCCAGCATCTCTTTATTTTTCACTTTTAGATCTGCTTTCCCCTCACCACCCCCCAACCCCCCGACATTCTACTGCCCTGATCTCTTGTGTTCTAATGGCATTGCTGTCCTTCTGGTCTAAGTCTGCTCACCTCTGACTTAGCTCACTGCGGCTGCTGCTTTGCTGAATATGCAGCCTTCGGTGTCCCCTGTCCCCTGTTAACCAGATTTAAAAACACTGCCCACATTACACTGTTTTCAAAGAGGACTTCTCCCCCATGGACCCTTAAGGGCTCTGAAGTTGCTGTAATCCAGCCCCAGTTCTATCACTTACCAACTATATGACCTTGAATATGTTGTCAGTATTCTGAGACTCAGTTTCCTCATGTGTAAACTGAGGCAGTAACAGTAGTGTTTAGGGTAGAGGGCTGTCAAGGGCTTGAAGTCAGAGAACATACTTGGAAGTACGGTAGCTGGCACGGTCCAATGTTCGGGCAGTTATTCCTAATCGGATCAAGTTTTTAATCCCTTTACCCAGATTTCATCGTTTTTCATATTGTGCTACTCTGTAAGTATTCAGCTTTAACCTTCTAAAACTATAAACTGGTTGTGTGATCAGTTTAGTCTTGTTGAACTTTAACCCCTTTCCTTCCAATCAGACCTTTGCATGCGTGTAAACCTGGGATCCTGTAAATACATACACCCGCAGGATTGGGTGCCTCAGAGTTTTCTACCTGTAATGTCTTTCTTTTTGTTTATGTTCTGTCCATCCTTTAATAATCGAACTCAAAGACCCTCTTTTCTGTTTTTATTTTCCACTTTTTTTTTTCAACAGTAACTTACAGCAATGGATTATTTTATTCATCTTTATATAATACCTTCTTGTTAGTTTAGTACCTTTATGTAGAAGCTATTTCCCTACCTCAGTTGTAAGTCCCTTCTGGGCTGGGCCCCTATTTTGAACTACTCTTGCAGCCTAACCATTGCTGAGTACTTAGTAACGTCTTGATGGCGCTTGCTGCTTGGTAACATTCATGCTCGGGGTGAAAATCGTGGCAGTCTTTTTGGCCAGGACTGCTTCGCACGTGAATGAGTGTTGATGTGTGTGGACTCAGCAGAGCTATTGCTGCAGGAGTATGGTGGCGTGTACGACGGGCAGGGTTTCTGCTCTTGTTTGAAGGGAAGGCTGCTGTCGGACACGAGCTGGGAGGAGAGTGAGCCCAGCAGGGCACAGGAGGTGCAGGTCGTAGCCGGAGCGGAGGAAGCGGAACTGGTCCAGGGCTCAGCCTGCAGAAGTGGTGGCTGAACAGAGGCTGAGCGCGGCCGCCCGCGGGACCTGGAACAGGGTTTCGGGCAGAGGGGATAGTGTACGTGGGAAAGGGGAGCCGAGACAGAGCTTGGCGCGGTGTAGACTAGAAGTGCTTAAGACTGGAGCTCTGTTTTGTTTCTTCTAAATCTTTTTTATGGAAGTCTAGTTGATTTACAGTGTTGTGTTAGTTTCTGCTGTAGAGCAAAGTGACCCGGTTACACACACATATGTACGTACACACACACATTCTTTTGCATATGGTTTTCCAGTACCGTTGATCACAGGATACTGAGTATAGTTCCCTGTGGTCCGCCGCAGGACCCTGCTGTTATCGGAGACCGGAGCTCTGAACGTGAAGGGGCACGCGGTCCCGGGCGAGCTGGTGAGCTAGGGAGGAGGGGCGGCATTGGCCGCGGTCTTCTCAAGCCACTTTCTGGATGTTTAGATTAGATTCTAAGAGCCAGTTTTCAGGTAGGGAGGGAGCTAACGAGTTTTTAGGACAGATGTGTGTGGGTGTGTACGTGCCGCACACATACTTTTTGTTGAACGATCGCCCCTTAGTCGCCCGTAGCCAGTGCGTTGCAGGGGGGGCAGCTGTAGGTCCACAGCGAGGCCGGTTGCAGCGGCGCAGGGCGGGAAGTGGGCTCATCCCAGAGACCTCAGGAAGATGACGGGACGTGGTGATTGGCTCGACGTGGCGGGGGGAGCCACTCTGAGGGTCTGGCGTGGGCATCTGCGTGGATGCCAGGGTGCGGGGGTCCGGGCAGGTTTGGGAAGTGGCGGAAAGACGTTCAGTTTTAAACATGCTGAGTCGGAGGGGCCTCTGCACGTGAAGCGAGGACGGCTCTTGGTCACACGCTGGGTCTTGGGCGGGGGGAGGCCGGGGGGAGGACTAGAGATTCCGCTTACAGGTGACAGTTGCAGCCAAACTTGTTATTCTTTAGTGGCAGCGTTTTCAAGTTCAACGATACCTTTTAAGTATGGAACTTAACGATTTTGGCGGACTGTTTCGCAGAGATTTGTTGCGTACCTGTTATTTAAAAGGCACAACGTTAAGCTCTGGGCAGATGCAAAGAAGAAGAATATCTAGTTTTTCTCTTGGGACTTTAACGTCTAAGGATAATCTACCTAAAAATTGAACAGAGCACAATGGCACATGATTAGAAAGGCAAATAGCGAGGGTAGCTGTGTTTGCTGATTATTTACGGTGTAGGATTTGAAGGCCTGCAGAAACTGGGAGGGCGTGGTGCGGAAGGTGGTTGAGTTTTACAGGAAGGCAGGTCTCTTTCCCTTGTGGTAGCAGGAAGCAGGGGCGAGGTTGTCCAGGCAGGCTCTGGGGCGGAGCAGTGACCCTTGGGTCTGTGTGGCGTGGGCCCTGCTTGAGCACTGGACGCGATGCATGGCTGTGGTGGTGCTGTAAACCGGTGTTATTACTGGTTGTAGAGCCGGAGAGTTCTGGTCCATTGAGAGGCCATTAGAAAATTGGCGTATTTTATGTAACTGTATTATTTTGTTTCCATGGTGTTAATGTTGTGTGAAACGCTTTTGATTGTTGAAGAGTATGGGGCAGAGTTTAGGGAGCCTTAGTGACTCTAGATGTAGTGCTTTCTCACTGGAGTTCTGAGATCTGTATCTCTATGGCTTTGGTTATTTGTGCGGGGATGGGAATAAAGATCTGTGAGGTCTGACAAATGCAGAGCTTTAAGCTGTGAATGTAGAGAATGCTGTGTTCTGGTGGAGAGGAACTGCTTTCACTGCGTTTGCATTTTGCGATCGCCCTCTTGATGCCGTTTGTCTTAAAGTAGACAGAAGGCTTTTAGACTCTGTGCTTTCGCAGGCCCTTCATGCTGATCTCTTAAGCGTCAAGGTGGTTGTGGGTGAGTGAACTGGGTGTGAGGGCGGGCGGGTTTTCGTATCTCATTGAGGTTGCTCTTTCTACTGTGCTGGGTAACTGCTTATGGATGTTTCCCGTTACCTTACAGCTGTACCAGTAAAGGGTCCACCTAGGAAATCTCGACAGATGCATCGATCTGAATGCTTTTACTCTGTCTTAGGCTGTAGTCTTTCTCGTGATAGAATTCTTCTGTGATTGTACCAGATGATACAGAAAAGACTTCTGGTTAATTTAGGTGGCACTGACTTACCTGTCTCTTTCAGGCTGCTCCAGGTAACGTTAGAACCATTTACACCAGGTAGTTTTGTTCATAAAATGACACTGTGGGTTGTTTCACTTGGCTGACGACAAAACCATTATTTTTCATAGGAGGCAGTGGTAGGTCGTAAGATTTAACAAGTGTGTGCAACACCTGAAACGGCTCCAGCACCTCCAGGCATCAGTGTCCCGGTAGCCTTTCACTTTCCAATTCTCTTTCTTTCTTTCTTTCTTTTTTAAAAAATGTCCATGTGTTTCTAAAAGTAAAAGTATATACAACATTAACATCCAAGCAAATCTTTATGAAAATTCAGTTAATGAAAAGATGAAATCTAGTGGAGGGAAGCCTTTCCCTGTATTTGATGACTCATCAGCAGTTGCTAATGGAACTAAATTATTTTCTAGAAGGTGTTTCCAGCTGTTAGATGGTTGCAAATAGCAGTTCCTTGAAATGTCACCTCTTGTTATTATTTGAGGATCTATCAATACCTGACATTACCTCTGTTCATTATTTTGTATATATACACACACATACATGTATGTGAATTTCTATCATACATATTTAATGTATATACAGATATAGATAAAACTTTTACAAGTAGGGCACATAGAGAAAAGTGCCCATGAATTTTCACAAGTTGGACACACCTGTGTAAATAGCAGGTGTAGTTAAGTATATTTGAGTATACTTTACAAATAATTATCTTTGGTTTGTGTAACAGGAAGAAGCGTTGATTAAGCCATGAATCTAGAGGTGCATTTTAGTTTGGCTGAAGATGTCTGGTTATTCATATCTCGGGTGCTTTTCTGAGTTAAATGCTCAAGGTCAAGCTACGTGGGTGAGAACCTTGCTCATTCGTTAGTCGGCCTGAGTGTCAGAGGTGAGTCTTAACCATGCCTCCTTCAGCTGCCCTGAAGCTGAGGTGCGTGGGCTTTTTATTCACAAGGGCATTGTTGTGGCTCCCAAGCTCTATGGGAGAATCTTAGCCCTGCCCTCAGACTTCTATCAAGGCAGATGGATTTGTGTATGCCTCACAAAAGTCTTGTTAAAGTCTTGTTTGAAAGAAGCAATATTTAGGGAGGCGTCTTAAAGGATATGTAGATCATACATTATACTAGCTATTTTATTTTATTTTTTTAAATCTTTTTGTTATTTATTTATTTATTTGGCTGTGCCGGGTCTTATCTGTGGCTTGTGAGCTCCTTAGTTGCGGCTTGTGAACTCCTTAGTTGCGGCATGCACGTGGGATCTAGCTCCCTGACCAGGGATCGAACTCGGACCCCTGCATTGGGAGCATGGAGTCTTACCCACTGCGCCACCAGGGAAGTCCCACTAGCTATTTTAAAATACACTCCTGGATCAAGCCAGATTAGCCTGAGCACAGCATCGTTGTATCATGTTTTATGGACAGACCAAGTTTTACTGACTTGTTAGTTGGTGTGGTGTTGGCGGGTGTTGTCAGGAAGTCCCCTAGACATGTTACAGATTCTCTGGCCGCATCCCCTGTTAGTTTACCTTCTCAGATAAAGCAAATGGGTTTCAGAGTCTGTGACCATTGTCTGTACTTAAGTGAAGTATTCCGCGGGTTTCCCTGCTCCTTCCAAGAGGATAGGCTGCGTATCTGCAGGGAGCACCTGGCAGGTGTGGCTTGAATCCCCTTTGCGTAGAAATTGTTTGTGAGCACCTTTGTGTCTTTCTGAATTAAGCACATGAAAAAAATTTAGTTTTTTCTTCAAACTTAATTTGTTTAGATCACTTTTAGTTTCACAGCAAGACTGAGGGGAAGCTACAGAGATTTGCCCTGTACCCCCCGCCCCTACACGCACAGCCTCCCCACCAGAGGGTACGTCTGTTATAGTCGAAGACCCTACACTGACACGTCGTCATCACTCAAGTAGTTTACATTACGGTCCACGCTTGGTGTCGTGCATTCTCCGAGTTGGGACGAATGTATAATGACATGTATCCATCATTATGAATATCGTACAGAGTATATTCACTGCCCTAAAAGTCCTCTGTGCTCTGTCTTTTCATCCCTCTCCACATCTCAACGCCTGGCAACCACTGATTTTTTTTTTTTTTTTTTTTTTTACTGTCTTCGTAGTTTTTCCTTTTCCAGAATGTCATATAGTTGGAGTCATATAGTATGGTGGCTTCTTTCGTTTAGTAATACGCATTTAAGCTTCTTCCATGTCTTTTCATGGCTTGATAGCTCATTTCTTTTTAGCTCTGAATAATATCCCCTTGTCTGGATGGACCATAGTTCATACATCTGTTCACCTACTGAAGGACATCTTGGATGCTTCCAGATTTTGGCAGTTATGAGTAAAGCTGCTGTAAACATCAGTGTGCAGGCTTTTGTGTGGACATAAATTTTCAGCTCCTTTGGGTAAATACCAAGGAGTGTAATTGTTGGATTTTAAGGTAAGAGTACGTTTAGTTGTGTAAGGAACTGCCAAACTGCCTTCCAAAGTGGCTGCACCATTTTGCGTTCCCACCAGCAATGGATGTGACTTCCTGTTGCTCCCCGTCCTCACCAGCATCGGGTGGCGTCAGTGCTCTGGTTTTTGCCATTCTGTTAGTTGTGTAGTGGTGTCTCACTGTTAGTTGCATTTCCTTGATGACGTATGCTGTGGATATTTGGCTTTTGGCTTGTCTTTGGATTCTCTTGACGTTGTCTTTTGTAGAACGGAAGTATTTAATGAAGTGCAGCTTGTCAACTATTTCTTTCACAGATTGCGCCTTTGGGGTTGTATCTAAAAGTCATTGTCACACCCAAGATCATCTAGATTTTCTTCTATGTTATCTTTTAGGGGTTTTATAATTTTGCATTTTACACTGAGGTCTGTGACCCACTTTGTGAAACATTTTGACTAACATAATTTTTCTTTAGTGATTCGTGATTTTATTTGAGTATTAATAGCATCCCACCTTAAATTAGTATTTGGGGTGATGTTTATTTCTCTCCTTTTGTACTTTTCCTTATTGCTTACATTGTTTATAATCAGTGTTTGTCATTTTTCCCCCCTAAACAAGAGCTTTTTTTCTAAATCAACTTCATTGAGGTACTATTTATCTACAATAAAATGCATGTTTTAAGTGAACCTCTCTGTGAATTTTGACAAATTTAGACCATCAATCAAGACATAGGACATTTCATCACAAAGACCTTTCCCAGTGAGTCCTGCCACCACAGCTCTGGCAATCTGCTTTCTGTCACTTTATATTAGATTTGTCTTCTCTAGTTTCATGTGGATGATATAATACACTATATATTCTTTTTGTGACTAGTTGCTTCTGCTCAACATAATGTTTTTAAAAATAAAAAAGTTTTTCATACAATGTTTAAAGGGTACTTTTCATTTACAGTTATTACAAAATGTTGGCTCTTGATTAATATAATTTTTTAAAAGATTAAAGCACACCAGTTGCCGTTCGTGACAAGGTAGAACAATTCTGCCTTAGTTACTATGAATCTGTTTCTCCCGATCCTGCCGGCTGTTTAGCTTACTGTTGTACTAAAACATCCAAAAAGCAGATGGCTGGGGGCAGCCCGTCCTCGGCGTCATTTCGTGTTATTCAGGGAAAAGTGGCGTGTGCTTATTTCGTCTCCAAACAGCTCTCTCCTTCTCAAAACCAGCAGCCCAGGCAGCACAGCTGCTGGTATCTTGATAAACTCCAGCCAGCCGCTTCCTCAGAGACGTGTTTAACTTGCGGTCGCTTGGTATTTTTATACATCTTTTACAATAAACACTTTCATTTCCTACTGAACATGTAAGAAAATAAGATGGAGGGTATTCACGCTGCACGGTGGCAGTGCCTGGTAACGGAGTTGCGAGGTGGACACGTGCGCCCCTCCCCGAACTCTTTGTCTGTCTGTTTTCCCTCCCACCCTCCCTCCCTCCTTCCCCTTCTTATTAAAACGATGGCTTTAAATGTCACTTAAAGCCTCTGAACTGCTGGGTGCCTGTGTCTTGGGACTGCAGCGGCCTCAGAGGAGAAGCGCAGACTTTGTGTTGAAGGAAACCGCAGTCGTGATGCTCTCAGCTGGGATTTGCTGCAGCTTCATCCTGGCATGCGCTGGAGTCTGCACATCCCTCACAGACGAGCTCACATGTGCCTTGATCCTCGAAGCTTTTCACCGTCTTAACTGGCCGTCTCAGAGTCCGGCGGCACCTCCCGGCCTGAGTCATCGAATGGAGCAGCTATAACGGGTCTTGGAGGTGCTGGGATTCATCTAGTTAGCCCTTCGGATGGGAGATGCCAGCGGAGGCCTGAGCGTGGATCACTGTTACCGGGGGAACCTCAGGACCAGGACTAGAGCCCTGTCCGTGACTCCAGCTCAGGTCTCTCTCCTGGGCTGAGAATGTCTGCTGCCATGTCAGTAAACAGAGGATGCTGTGGCCGTGAAGCCCTCAGCCACGGCAGCCCCCCAGCGGTGCGCCCCGAGGGCATTCAGGATGGAGAAAAGCAGGACGCAGGCCCCAGAGAGCTGAGGTGCACATCAAAGGAATGACTTCAGTGAGCCCAGACCCTTGCATCTTCCCTTACACAGGAAAGTGCTGAGTTCATTAACTTGATACCTGGTTTTCTTTAATTAGCAGCCATCTTTTGATGTTCTCACGGCCTCTTTGTTGTTGAAACTCCCACATATCCTGCCCCCACCCCCCACCCCCCAGCCTCTTTAGTCCCTCAGGGCTACCTGAGAGGCTGCCTCCTGGGCTTGAGTCCTCGGCAGGTCTGTCGAATTAAACGTAGCTCTCAACTTCCAGTTCACGCACTTTTTTAGTCGACATTAGCGTCCTGTCCTTTTTGAACTCCTCAATCTTAGGCACACTGAGTTAATCAGAGTTCAAAGTAAAATGATCTGATTTTATGTAATTTGAAGCCCTGCTTAATAATTTTCGGTTTGAAATATGCAGACGCCGAAGACCGATTGCTCTGGATAGTTCATGAGGGATTCTATGTGCAGTTCAGGATGGTGATGGAGTGACTTCTCTGCTAAAGGGCCCTGGTTCTGTGGTGCGGTTCAGAGGCGCTGCGTGATCGGCTCCTGCCTGCATTTCCTTCCTGGTTTTATCAGAACGTCTCTCTGGCTCTTTATGTTCCAGCCACAGCTTCCTTTGAACGCGTTGGGGTCTTTTCTTCCTGGAACCTAGGCCTGTGCTGGATCCCCTGCTGGGATGTGCTTCCCCCACCGTCCTCCCCCCACCCCGCGCCCCCCATGATTCGGTTCTGTTCAGTCTCACGTTCTTAGAGAAGCGTGCTCTTCACCCACTGGAAGCTGTGTCTCCTTCCTACGCTCATTTTTCTCTCAGATTACACTCTTCTCTTTCCTTCCCAGTGCTCGTCACCCTGAGTAGCTCGTTTATTGCTCATTTATTCACTTGACTACTTGCACGTGCTTTGTCTCTTTTGCTTGCTAGGCTGGCAGCTGCGTGCAGACACGGACGGGCCGTGTCTTTTATTCTCCACAGTCTACCCAGCACCGAAAGGCAGGGACGGCCTCCTAGGAAAACTTCTAATGTTTGTTGACTCACTGAGTGGATCCAGCCGATGCAGAGCTCAGCAACGATTCCGCGTCAGGGGCCGGGTAGGCATCGTACTAGGCTTTGCAGGCTCTGCGACCTCCGTCGCGACTCCCCAGGTCCGCCGTCGCAGCCCCCAAGTGGCCGTAGACCGTGTGGGTGATGAGGCTGTGCACGGGTGGAACTCTGTTGTAGAAGCGGCCAGCTCGCTGTGGTCTGCTGGCTGAGAACGGCTCGCGCGTTGTGACCGCATTGTCTGCGTAGGCCCCTTCTGACTCAGCTCTTACACCGAAGGCAACCCGAGCACGCGGGGCACTTGAGCCGCGTGTTGACCAGAATTAACCGAAACGAGAACCATTTCTTGAGCGCTGACGGTGTGCCAGACACCCTGGAAACTAGGACACAGAGACCCGGCTTCCCGACTCGGAGAAGCAGGCAGGTGAGCCGGCCGTGCCGCGGCGAGGCCTCGGCTGTGAGGGGTGCACAGCCTGTGGGTCTCGGGGACGTCGAGGCCGCGGGACGGTGGGGTGGGTGCCGTGTGCTGAGGGCTGTCCGAGTGGTACCTGTTTTACTTCTCCACGGGAAAACGCTGGAGAAGGTGTTACGAGGATGAGAAGCTCAGGGAATCGGGGGTACAGTGAAGGGTTATTTTGGTGTCAGACTCGGATTCAGGTCCCGCCGTCCCTCTTTCTTTCACCTTGGGCCGGTTGTTGAACCGTAGAACTCAGAGGGTGACTGTGAAGATAGATGAGTCTTGGAAATCACTTGACACAGAAGCACTTCTGCTTGTGGATTTCCAGGCGATGCGGTTCTCGCGTTGATGTGCTAGAAATGCCTTTGAAACACAGGTCTGGACAATTTAACAACCCGTTCTCTCCCAGCTGCTGCACTTACTCTGCGCGTTACCTTTCACATAACAAAAAGCCCAATTTGTGTTAAAATTCATAATTGACTTGATAAAGTTAAAAAAGCTGTGGAATCTATTTCTTGGTGGTTGAACAATGGACCAGGCACATTAACACACTGAGAAATTTACGGGGATTTTACACTGGGAAACTATCCATGAGGAAGAGATTCAAAGTAGAATTAACCTCTTTAGGTGTAAAGGCATTTTGATGTGAACTGGACTCATAATCCTGTTCCTTTCAGCGCTCCTTGTTTTGTCACTTACCCAGTGTTATTTTTTACATCCTTAATCTATTGGCTTAGGTCTACCTGTCTTTAAAAACCCAGTGTCTCTATGGGAACTCGGGGAACTCTCTTCTCTTTTCATGCCTGACTTCCCGGCGGGCTGTGTGTGCTGAGCGCTGCTGTTTCCTCAGGACATGTTCACGGTGGTGAAAACAACTTGTTTTTTTCCTTCCTGACCACTACTATTTGCAGCTGTGTCCCTACTGGGTTCTGCCCTCGACCTGCCTTCCCCCACCCTCCACTCTAATAAAACTGATACAGGCAGTGTCTTCTAAGCAGTATTTTTGTATCTCTGAGTATCGACAGCTTTTGGAGATGAAGTGATGCCTTCTTCCTGAAACTCCCTCCCCCTTGACATCTACAGCGGTGCCAGTGAATTCCTCTTTTAGACCCGGTTCTGAGCACGTCCTTTCCATCCTGCACGCCCTTGCCCGCTGTGAACTCCTTGGGCTGGCATTCAGGATCCTTCTTCCCTAATCTTATCTCCCACTTTCATTCCAACACTTACCTTGTGTTTTATCCCAACTGTAATAAACAGTTTCCCAAATGTGTCTCCTGCTTCCCACTCCCATATGTTTGCTCAAGCTGTTGGGAGACGGCGGAGATTCATGCCGGGGCGCCGCAGACTCTCCTTGCTTTTTTTTAATACTCAGAAATGGTATTTTATTTCTAAAGAACTCTCTGAGGCCAGGATTGGTGTCTGTCTCACTTGTCTCCACTCTAATTCGGTGGTCCCGGCAGACACCAGGAAGGCAGAACTAAAAGCTGAGCCCCCCTCGCCTGCCCTCTGGGCCGTCCTTTGGCTCTGGTGGTTGGTTTCAGGTCTGGGTGTAGGTTTCCTGCACGTACTTACTTGGTTGCTGACCAGACCAGGATCGGGGCTCGTCCGGCTCAGTTGCTGCTCTTGAGAGCCAGTCCCCGTTAGGGTGGGGCTGCTTCCTTACTCAATCCTCCTTTTCTGGGGATGGAAGCTCTGGTGGAGTCTGGGGCTCGGAGCTCTGTGGAGCTGCCTTCCTGGAGGGTAAACACACACACCTGATGCCCAGGTGCCTTAGAGCATCTGCGTGACTGGAGATCGTTACCCGGCCCAGGAAGACCCGCTCCCTGTTGCGTGTCCTCTACTCTCAGTGTCTCACTACGACACCACTTCACTTCCAGCACCAGGTGCGTGGGCTCTGTCCTGTGGCACCAGCCGGGTGTCCTGCATTTTAACTCAGGTCTGACACTGTCTACCTGAAGGCAGCATCAGATCAATCCCACAGGACCGCCCTCCCCCTCACGCCGGGCGCAAGTCCAGGCGGCCACCTGGGCTTCTGACTCTCCAGCAATAAATGGGAGGTTCCCATATGATCATCTCAATAGATGCAGAAAAAGCGTTTGACAAAATTCAACACCACTTTATGATAAAAACCCTACAAAAAATAGGCATAGAGGGAACTTACCTCAACATAATAAAGGCCATATATGACAAACCCACATCGTTCTCAATGGTAAAACACTGAAACCATTTCCTCTAAGATCAGGAACAAGACAAGGTTGTCCACTCTCACCACTATTATTCAACATCGTTTTGGAAGTTTTAGCCACAGCAATCAGAGAAGAAAAAGAAATAACAGGAATCCAAATCAGAAAAGAAGAAGTAAAATTGTCACTGTTTGCAGATGACATGATACTATACATAGAGAATCCCAAAGATGCTACCAGAAAACTACTAGAGCTAATCAATGAATTTGGTAAAGTAGCAGGATACAAAATTAATGCACAGCAATCTCTTGCATTCCTATACACTAATGATGAGAAATCTGAAAGAGAAATTAAGGAAACACTCCCATTTACCATTGCAAGAAAAAGAATAAAATACCTAGGACTAAACTTATCTAAGGAGACAACAAAAGACCTGTATGCAGAAAACTGTAAGACACTGATGAAAGAAATTAAAGATGATACAAACAGATGGAGAGATATACCATGTTCTTGGATTGGAAGAATCAACATTGTGAAAATGACTCTACTACCCAAAGCAATCTACAGATTCAGTGCAATCCCTATCAAGCTACCAATGGCATTTTTCACAGAACTAGAACAAAAAATTTCACAATTTGTTTGGAAACACAAAAGACCCCGAATAGCCAAAGCAATCTTGAGAAAGAAAAACGGAGCTGGAGGAATCAGGCTCCCGGACTTCAGACTATACTACAAAGCTACAGTAACCAAGACAGTATAGTACTGGCACAAAAACAGAAGTGTAGATCAATGGAACAGGATAGAAAGTCCAGAGATAAACCCACGCACCTATGGTCACCTTATTTTTGATAAAGGAGGCAAGAATATACAGTGGAGAAGACAGCCTCTTCAATAAGTGGTGCTGGGAAAACTGGACAGCTACATGTAAAAGAATGAAATTAGAACACTCCCTAACACCATACACAAAAATAAACTCAAAATGGATTAAAGACCTAAATGTAAGGCCAGACACTATCAAACTCTTAGAGGAAAACATAGGCAGAAGACTCCATGACATAAACCACAGCAAGATCCTTCTTGACCCACCTCCTAGAGAAATTGAAATAAAAACAAAAATAAACAAATGGGACCTAATGAAACTTAAAAGTGTTTGCAAAGCAAAGGAAACCATAAACAAGATGAAAAGAGAACCCTCAGAATGGGAGAAAATATTTGCAAATGAAGCAACTGACAAAGGATTAATCTCCAAAATTTACAAGCAGCTCATGCAGCTCAATATCAAAAAAACAAACAACCCCCAATCAAAAAATGGGCAGAAGACCTAAATAGACACTTCTCCAAAGGAGATATACAGATTGCCAAGAAACACATGAAAGGATGCTCAACACCACTAATCATTAGAGAAATGCAAATCAAAACTACAATGAGGTATCACCTCACACTGGTCAGAATGGCCATCATCAAAAAATCTGCCAACAGTAAATGCTGGAGAGGGTGTGGAGAAAAGGGAAACCTTTTGCACTGTTGGTGGGAATGTAAGTTGATACAGCCACTGTGGAGAACAGTATGGAGGTTCCTTAAAAAACTAAAAATAGAACTACCTTAAAAAAGTAAAAATAGAACTACTATGACCCAGCAATCCCACTACTGGGCATATACCCTGAGAAAACCATAATTCAAAAAGAGTCATGTACCACAATGTTCATTGCAGCTCTATTTACAATAGCCAGGACATGGAAGCAACCTAAGTGTCCATCGACAGATGAATGGATAAAGAAGATGTGGCGCATATATACAATGGAATATTACTCAACCATAAAAAGAAACGAAATTGAGTTATTTGTAGTGAGGTGAATGGACCTAGAGACTGTCATACAGAGTGAAGTAAGTCAGAAAGAGAAAAACAAATACCATATGCTAACACATATATATGGAATCTAAAAAAAAAAAAAAAGGTTCTGACGAACCTTGGGCAGGACAGGAATAAAGAGGCAGACGTAGAGAATGGACTTGAGGACATGGGGAGGGGGAAGGGTAAGCTGGGATGAAGTGAGAGAGTGGCATGGACATATATACACTAACCAAATGTAAAATAGCTAGCTAGTGGGAAGGAGCTGCATAGCACAAGGAGATCAGCTCGGTGCTTTGTGACCACCTAGAGGGGTGGGATAGGGAGGGTGGGAGGGAGACGCAAGAGGGAGGGGATGTGTGGATATATGTATATGTATAGCTGATTCGCTTTGTTATAAAGCAGAAACTAACACACCATTGTAAAGCAATTATACTCCAATAAAGATGTAAAAAAATACATATATAAATAAATAAATTGGAGGTTCCGACGACCCCCCTCCTTGGGTTCAATTAATTTGCTAGAGTGGCTCACAGGAGTCAGAGGAACATTTAACTGACTAGATCACCCATTAGAAAAGGATACAGCCCAGGAACAGCCAGATGGAAGCGATGCCCAGGGCGAGGTCTGGGGAAGGGCAGGGCTGGCATGCCCTGTCCAGGCTCCACTTGCCCTGCACCAGCCCGCGAGCTTGCCTAACTCTGTCCTTTTGGGTTTTATGGAGGCCTCGTGACGCAGGCATGGTTGATTAATCTCGTTGGCCCGTTGGTGACTGAACTCAGTCTCCAGCCCCGCTCCCGTCCCTGGAGGTCGGGGCAGGACTGAAGGTTCGTACCCTCCAATAGAGGTTGGTCCCCTGGCCACCAGCCCCCATCCCTAGGGGCTTTCTGGAAGTCACCTTATTCCCATGAGCTCAGGTGTGGTTGAAGGGAGTTTTTGTTTGATCGGTAACAAAAGATACCTTTATTTGCTCTTATCACTTAGGAAATTTCAAGGGTTTTGGGAGCTCTGTGCCAGATAAGGGAGGAAGATCAAATGTATGTTGATGATAAGTCATAGTGTCACATGCCCCCTCTTGAAGATTCCAGCACCTGAATCAGGACTAAGCTTCCCACGTTCGTCAGATGTTTTGACTTGCTCCTGTTAAAGAAAAAATAGTATTTGAACTGTTAAAAAATTTCTGACACTCATGAAAGTAAGGCAGACTTTATTCAAGAGAGGCCATTGTGATGAGTGGAGAGACCACTGTGGTGGGGGGCTTGGAGTCGGGGAGGATCGGACTCAAGCCCGCAGACAGCTTGGGCACATGGGAACTCATAGCCAAAGTCACGGTCAGCATGGATGTCCTTGTGCAGAGATTTACTAAAAGGAATATCTGGGGTACGGGGGATTCTGTCTAAACCAACCTAATAGGATTCCTGTTGCAGGCGGGCCAGGGCGATCAGGCCTCCCCTGGGGGGTGGAGGGAAATGAGGAGCCTGAGCAGATACTGAGGGTGGGAGGTTCTGGTTAAACTGGCTGATAGGGATTCTTGCCAGAATTGTGCAGTGCAGGAAGCCCAGGAGTCAGGCCTGGTTGAGAAAGACTTCAGGGGGTCCTGAGGTGAGTTCGGTTAGTGAGAAAATCTTCCTATGCTCTCAGCTGCAGCTCCTGGAAGTCTGAGCTGGGGGGCCTTCTCATCTCCCTCCTCCCCTGCCCTCCCCCTCCCCTCCCCTCCCCTCCCCTCCCCTCCCCCTCCCCCTCCCCTCCCCCTCCCCCTCCCCCTCCCCCTCCCCCTCCCCTCCCCCTCCCCCTCCCCCTCCCCTCCCCTCCCCCTCCCCCTCCCCTCCCCTCCCCCTCCCCTCCCCTCCCCCTCCCCTCCCCCCTCCCCTCCCCCTCCCTCCCCTCCCCTCCCCCCTCCCCTCCCCCTCCCCTCCCCTCCCCTCCCCCCTCCCTCCCCCTCCCCTCCCCTCCCCTCCCCCTCCCCTCCCCTCCCCTCCCCCCTCCCCTCCCCTCCCCCTCCCCTCCCCCTCCCCTCCCCCTCCCCTCCCCTCCCCTCCCTTCCCTCCCTTCCCCCTCCCCTCTCCCCCTTCCCTCCCCCCTCCCTCTGCACTGCTGAGGAGGGGCAGCTCCAAGAGCCTTCCCTGCACTCCTGGCTGCTTGGGTTATGCTTCACAGCCAAGTCCTGAGGAGGGAAATACTCCAGTGTTGATTTTAAAGGTCTTCTGTGTATGTCTCATGAGCAGATCTAATTTTTCATCATAATAAACAGTGATGGAAAAATGTAGCATTGTAGTATTTTAAGATCCCACTGACAGTGGTGAACCAAGACCGAAGAGGTGTGCTGTAATCCCCCACCCCCATTATTTGATAGGAACAATTGCCGTTTTCTTAATATTTGTTTGGAGAGCTATGCAAGCTCAGTCTCAGTACCTGTGACTCCGCCCCTCCCCCTCCCTATCACATCGCACCCCTAATTCCTTAAATCCAAGAGCTCCTGGTAGCCTTTTCAGTGTATTTAGATACAAAGCAATTTGAATATGCTGCCACCAAAGAATTTCAGTTTTTCTTGGCAGTATTTTATAATTGCATCTGACTTGGATGTGATCAGGTACTTAGATATGCAGAGAAGCAGCAGCCTGAAGTATCTCGTCTCACCTGTGAGATCCAGCAGGTTCTTGACCTGTGTACACGGACGGACTTTAGAGTCTTCTGGCTCCACAGTCTGCCTGGATTAGGTGCAGCTTTCTGTGTATCTTGTGAACGTTTCTGAGGACAGAGAAGGTCCATGGTTTTCATCTGATCCAAAAATATCCATGGCTCCTGAAATGCCAAAGGCCATTGTACTATAGTATTATTTATGTAACTGAAATGGTAGCATAAAACACGGATGACTGTTCTAAAAGTGCCTGATTTAGGACCTGTGGTGGTGGGCACCTAGCGTAGTGCATTGTGCCAATTTTTGAGCTGTGCTGTTTCACCCTAATTTACTAGTTCAGTCAAAACTTATAAATAGAAAGATAAACTAGTCTCTCAGGGTCCGGAAGCTTGTTGATTATCACAGGACCAGACGTTACCACCTCACCAGTTGGAGGATGTTGCCTGTCACTGGAGCGCTTCTCATGCCCACCCTCCACGCTCAAGGGTCACCTGAAGGGGAAAGCTGTACTGTTGAGGAGAAACATATTTGGAGGTCAGAGGAAGAATGGAGGTGGTGTTGACATTGAACAAGTACTGTGACTTTTTAGTGGTTCCTCGTGTTAAAGAACAAAATTCAATGGAGCAGATTTTAAAGATCTCATTGGATTTATTCAGTGATTCATGGAACAGGCAGCATCCGCCTGGCAGATAGAAATGAGCTCTGAAGAGCTGTACAAGGCGACGGGTTTTGCAGACCACAGGGAGTAGGAACACAGAAGTCACCCTGGGCATTTGCTGAGTGATTAAAGCAGGGTTACTTTCCTTGTCTGGAGCAGAGGGAAGGCTTGGAGCTGACTGCTTGGCGCAGGCCTTCCTTTCCTGGGAGAGCTGAGCACAGGATCTTAAATTTTGGCTTGCTGATGTGGGGCTTTGCACAAGTGACTCCATCTTGGGCCCAGTCTGGTCACTTCAGTGCTAGTATGACCATTTTTAGGGTCTAATGGTAGGGAGAGTGATTTGCCTTACTGAAGTCCTCGTGTAGGTATCTGCCTTGGATCTGGCCTATTACCTGTTCCAGGATAAAAAGCACTGCTCAGGGGGATGCAGAGCTGCTGTGCTGATGGGCAGGTGCATTTGTGATAAACACCGTAGAGTTCCAACCCCAGTGAGTGCCTTGCAGAATCTCATATAAATCATGATTCAGTGTAATAGCTCGCAGTTAATTCTTTGTTTTCTCACTTGTGTGTCAGACCTGCTTTTGCTAATGAGCGTAAATCATTCTGACTGCTAAAATGATCAATTCTGGACAGGGAACTAGTGAGAAAGTAGATAAGAGCAATTTTTCTTTCTTCGTTGGAAGATTAAAGACTCTTAGTTGAATTGAAGATCCATCTGGCTTTGCAGTTTGCTGAATTGACTTAAGAAAACGAATTTGCGTTGGTAAGGAACTAAGCTACTTAAAGAATAATTTCACAGTGTATCTTTTTTAGGCAACTATAATTGCAAAAATTATTTAAATTCTTTCTTTAATAGGAATTGGGCATAGAATAAGTCTCAACACTGAGTTAAAATATATCACATAGAAAACAGCATTTTTATTTTAAGTACATTAGAAGAGAGGTACTATTTGTTTAAAATAGTTAAATATGTTACCTAGTTGTTTTCATATGTTTTTTTTTAAGAAAGCTTTTAAATTTTATTTATTTATTTATTTATTTATGGCTGTGTTGGGTCTTCGTTTCTGTGCGAGGGCTTTCTCTAGTTGTGGCAAGCGGGGGCCACTCTTCATTGCGGTGCGCGGGCCTCTCACTATCGCGGCCTCTCTTGTGGCGGAGCACAGGCTCCAGACGCGCAGGCTCGGTAGTTGTGGCTCACGGGCTTAGTTGCTCCGCGGCATGTGGGATCTTCCCAGACCAGGGCTCGAACCCATGTCCCCTGCATTGGCAGGCAGATTCTCAACCACTGCGCCACCAGGGAAGCCCTGTTTTCATATGTTTTTATTCAGTAATTTCTCTATCTTGACAGGCGATTGAAGGAAAGAACCGTCTGTCTATAGGTATGAGGAAGATTGCTATAACTATTTCAGATCATTAATAACTAGATATACACAATACATTCATTGGTAGCTTGGGAGAGTGATATAGAAGGGATTTCGAACTGGAAATAATTGATTACTTTTTAGGTTAAAACCTATATTAACAAGTAGAAAAAGGAATTGACACTGATGTAGTCATCTAATAACGCCATAAACATTTACTGTTTTTACAAATAAGGAATTTATAAGTAGCTGATAAAATTTTTTTTAAATTGGTGTTTCCTAAGTGTGGGCATGCAGGGAAATTTTAGCTGTTTTCTAATGAACAGTTTTTGTTTTAAACACTATGCCTTTATTTTCACGTGTTGTCAGGGTGGTATATGAATGAGCGAAGTTTGGGAACTGCTGATTTTAATTGTTGATACACAGCTTTCTCTGTAACTTTGAATTGATATATTTTAAAGAGTAACAATGAACTGGGGAGTAGGATGGGGTGTGACCTTTGAGGAGCAATTTCACCTGTTGAAATTGAGCCCTGAGCCTTTTCATTGTCTGATGCAGGCTCTTTCTTATTTCCCCTTAGCTGTTTAGTGTAGCAGTAACCTGGTATTTCCGAAGCCTCCGTTCCACTTTTCCGCTTTATGTGGAGCTCTCTCCCCCAGTACGCAGCGTGCTCTCAGAGAGGGGATTATACCATCTTCACCTGTGATGATATAGTGCCTGGTAGTTGCTGACTAAGACATGTGGCTATTGTTCAGTAAAACTGATAGGTGTAAAGCCAGATATTTAATTAGTCCTAAGTTAAAACAACAGTCCCTCCCCCACCCCCAAATTACCAGATAGTTTTATGAATAGGCAAGCTGCAGACTTCTGGTACTAGTAGCTCAAAAAGAAAAAAAGAAAAAAAAAATCCCCCCCCCACCTTAAAATTGTTTTACTTTTCTGTCTTCCTCGTGGCATCACCTTGACTCTGCTTGGAAAGACAGCACCAGCGTGATAGAGTGGAAAGAGCACGGGGTCTGTCCTCATCCCGTTATGTGGATCTGGGAAAAGAGTGGTGAGGTGAGGTATAACCTGCCTCAGAGGGTCGTGGGTCAGATGAAATCATGGCTGTGTAAATATTCAGTATTGCCAGGACCCACAGGAGTGTGTGTTTTTATTTTTACTCTTAAGTGTCAGCACGTGACTATAAATACCTTCCCTAGAAATTTTGTATCCACCCCTCCCACACATAACCTGTCTGCCCTTTCCTTGTTGAAAAACAGAAACAAAGCCCCCATCCACAGACAGAAGCCCACCTCCTGGTTTATTGGCATCTCTCTAAGCTACCTCAGATCTTTTTGGGGGAAGGAGTCAGAGTATGAATTAATAAATACTTTTTTTTTTTTTTTTTTTTTACTGTTTATATAATATTTTTTTCTGAAGAGCATTGGTAGTTCCAGAATACATTATTGGTGACTTAAAAACAAAACAAAAATAAGCATAATTCTTTTCATCTTTGAAAGAGACTTTTGTTAGGAGTTGATAGTGGTGAATTATTTTCTGTGACATTGAAAGAAAGTATGCAAGAAACTTACTTGGTCCTGGGATAAGGTAATTCTGATGGACCATTTATTGACCATGATACACGACTTAATGTTTACTGAGTGTTATATGTACTGTGAAAGGCATTTCATTATTACATTTAACACTTTAGATATTATTATTTCTGTTTAGGGGGAAAAGAAAGCTGATAAGTGGCAGAGCTGGGATTTGAGTCTGGGTTTGATTGACTCAAAATCCCGGTGGTTGTTCACCCTGGCTGTGCACTTGATTCACTGGGGAACCTTACTGGTGCTGGTGAAGTTCTCCTTCATGGTTTACATTTTCTTCAATATAAACTAATTGTGATTAATAACGTTCATGTCTGATGATTCCAATATCTGAATTACCTGTTAATTTGTTTCTGTTGTCTTTTTCTGTTGGCTCTGTCTCTTGATATGTCTAGTAATTTTTGGTTGAATATTGGACATGATAGAACATTGTAGTGGTGTGGTCCCTTTGGGGTCCCAACTGAAAGCTGGTGGGATTTAGTTATGTTCTTCTACCTTGCTGAGCCCCAAACTCCAATTTTTATCTTTCCAGCCTGGTGAGGTAGACTGTATCTCTGCTCAGCTTCTCCGTCACTCAGCAGCTGCATTGTTTTCCTTCTCTATCCTGTGGTTTGGTTTGCTAATGAACCAGTGAATGCTTTGAGAAGAAAAGCAGCACAGACCGCTGGACTC
The DNA here is from genome assembly GCF_028564815.1 of Eubalaena glacialis. Taxonomy (NCBI): domain Eukaryota; kingdom Metazoa; phylum Chordata; class Mammalia; order Artiodactyla; family Balaenidae; genus Eubalaena; species Eubalaena glacialis. The sequence goes on along the minus strand of NC_083717.1, from coordinate 1,113,830 downwards.
ACTTCTTTGTGCTTTTCTTCTTGCGGGACTTCTGGCCTCTCAAGTCCTACCTGCCTTACTAGTCCTGAACTCCCATTTTTTGTCTTCCCAGGCCTGTCAGACTGACCGAGGCTCTCTTTTTAACAGTCGTCTTCTCCTATCTTCGTAACCTCTCCGTCTACACTGCTTATCAATTGGGAAGTGGGAGAAAGCAGCGTTGGGTACATCTCAAGATCCTTTTTCTCCAGGATCTTGGCCATTCAAGTCCTACTTTGGGAGGTGTTTTTTTTTTTTTTTTAGCTTTCAAACAGATTAAAAAAAAAGTTTATCCATGCTTTCTAGTTTTTTTTTTTTATTCTTATCATCATTGTCATCTGGAATTAGTTGTTAGGTAGAGCATAAAATGGTTTTTATTAATTTCTATAATTGCTGCATTTATTTGTACTTGGCTTTTGAAGTTGACAATTAGCCAAGGTCTGATTTTGATGGAATTTTATGACTTTTTTAAAGAAATAAAAATGTTTATTTCTAAGAGTAAATAATTGAACTTAATTAGATTTCATTAAAGGGACCATTAGCTTTAAAGCTTTATGAAAGTAATTTTCTCAAAAAGTCTTGTTTATATATGAATGTAATTTTATAATTTACTACTTTCCCCGAATTTTAATTCAGTTAAATGAAAATGAACATTTTATCTTTCTATTTTGCTTACTGCGAGACTATTTTAAACATTCTTAGATTGAAAGTTACCTAAAAATATTTTGAAAAATTGATATCCAGAAACTGTAAATACTGAAAATTCCTTTAAGTACTTCATATTGTAAATGATTTAAATGAAAGATATTTGTTTTCCCATCGTAACGAAAAGCTTTTGAATTAAAGCCTGAAAGTAGTTAACAAGATAAATATAGAAGCCTAAAATTAAGGAGTTTGGCATTAATTAGGTAACATAATAAAAGATGATCTCACATTTGAACTTGCATACCTTGATAATTCTTCTCTTTCTCTACCTAAAGACCTCTTTGCATGGAATGTTATTACATGAAGCGGTGGTACTAAGCTGACTGTTCTGGTACCTTAAAGTGTCTTTCTTATGCTGCATAGATGGGTAATTTTTCAAACGTCTGGAAAGGCAAAATAAGCAGAATTCTTTTTTGAATTCAGTGTAACCCTTAGATTGAGTCATGAGGCTAGTTACACAATTTGTTACTAAAACCCAAATACATCATTATTATAGAGCGCAGAATTGCTTAATTTGTTGGCCTGTCAAGGAAACTTTGAACACTGGGTCTGGAACTAGTGAAGAAATTTAAAACATTTTACTTCTGGAAAATATTTTTAGTAGACTTTTTGATGATAAGATTGCGTGGAGACAGTATTTATCCAGAAGATTATGAAATCACAAGAAGTTTCAAGATGAATCAACGCAAGTTATTAACTAAGATTTACTAGTAGCACTCCATAGAATCCTTGGAGACACACACCTGGAAGAACATTATTTGCACACTACTACCAGCACACTACTGGGCTTGAAATATTCTTAATAATCAGTGAACAAGTCAAAGCAAATATGATGCTATAGAAACAGTCACATGTTTGTTTACTGATAGTGTAGTGGCCCTGATCAAAAGTGTTAAGTTGTTTTGAAAAAAGAACTTTGATTCAAGTTATGTATCATTTTAACCACAGAGAAGCTTTTATATAAAAGTTTGCTATAAATCTGAATTCTTTCTTAAGGGATGTTATAAAAGATAGTGAATCTAACAACATCCTAGCCCTTAAAGTTTAATTCTGGCCCTCCATCTCCCCCCATCCCCTCTCCTTGACTTTAGACGAAGAAATGGGGTCAGTGTGCAATTTCTGCTCTTTCATACTTCAAGTGTTAGAAGACCAAAAGAAAGGTTTTGTCAAGAGTTTGCGTATAAGAAGAACGAACTTAACTTTTTTGTGTGTGTGTGAATTGTTCTCACTTTGTGGATCTGTAGAAAGACAGTTGTTAAGTTGAAAGATGGCTTACTTAAGTAAAAATATATCATTGAACATCTTAATCAATGTAATAGAAAATTGCCAGACCTGTGTAGATATGTATTACTTTTTAGTGACACTTCAGAGTAAAAATTCAGCTTAGTAAAAATAAGATTAAAATGGCCACCTAATGATGTTCAGTGAATATAAAAGAGTTTTTTCCTGTTTGAAGGAGAAGAACGTTTGAAAATCGACTTTATTCTTCAGACCAGTTCTGTTTAGAGTAGAATTGAGTGGAAGGTGCAGATATTTGCCCCCCACATGCACAGCCTCTGCCATGTCCACACCGCCACCAGGATGGTATGTTTGTTATAGTTGAGGAACCCACAGTGACACAGCATCATTATCAACCAGAGTCTGTAGTCTATATTAGGGAAGTTTGATTGGATTTAAAGTCCATTAAAGTCACAAATGCACGAAAGAATAGGAAATGTAAAATCCAATTTAAAATTTTTGAATGACAGTAAAAATGATTTTAAATGTATTACCTTGTGTGAACAAAGTTTATTGTTGATGGGGCTCCATCTGAAATTTCAAGAGCTCATCTGGGCTTCATCAACAAGCACAGAACTCAGTGTAAAAAAAGTTTGTTCGTAGAAACAAGCTTAGGTTTCTCATGAAAAAAATCTGAGCACATTTTCTTTGGGAGTTTTATATAAATTCTGGATTTAATATCTTCCCTAATACTTTGTATTTCAGTTTCCTGATCATAATTATAGGATATAAAGAAAGTATAATTGATTTGTTTCACCAAGAGCAGACTTCCAGGCATCAGAAAAATATTTCCAATCTGTGCCATGACATGAAACACTGAACTGTATTTGCTGCTTTTTAACACCATGGAGTCACTTAGTTTTTAATCTAAGTGGGTGGTCTTGGTGAGGGATAAATTCCATCTAGGGAACCTAGAACCTCCTACAGGATTGTGGAGCTTTTTGAAATGTATACAGTTTCTTGAGAACCATTTGTATCCTTCCTGTTGGTCAGGCTGACATAGCTCGGAGAACTTCCAGTCATCACCTTAGCCGGCTGTGGTTGCCCCGGTAACCATAGGTCACACATGTACTTGCTCATTTGTCCACTCAGCATACATTTAATGAGCATCTCTGGGCCAGCCATTGTGGAATATAATTTATATTTCTTAAGGAATTTATAATTTCATGGAGGGAAAGTCACACAGATACTGACATAAATGTTTAAGTACTATGATAGATTAAATAGGCCTTGAGACCCACAATGGAATTGTGAAATTTTGAAAGATTACCATAGTATGTATGATTTTTTCTGTTTTTAATTATACAAGAACTGAATAAGTACTTGTGAAATTTAAAAAAATTAAAAAACATAGTCTAAGAATTTATTCCCGTTTTATATCCCACCCTCTCACCTGGTTCCACTTTTCATTCATTTTTTTTAAACCATTGCATGATTGATGGACATTTTAGGTTTTGTTTTGTTTTGTTTTGTTTTGTTTTTTGTCATCAGTGATGCTTAGTAAGTTTCCTTGTACATATATATTTACACACACGTGAATTATGTTTATAGTGAAAATGTTTAGGAGTAGAATCCTGGCTGAAGAATATTTCTCTGGTGGTTTGTTACTGGAATCCTTAGAGTCAGTAGGCTTTTCTTTTAAAGATAACTAAGAACTCAGGACGCTGTGGGCGTTTTAGTGGCAGAAATCGTCTGGAGGACCGCAGTCCCCGTGGTTTGGTGGCAGCATCTGCAGAGGTCTGGAGTTGCGGGGTGTCTGCCCTTGTCCCTGGTTCGTCTTCAGCGGCCCACCTGGGCCCTCACCTTCCTCTCCTGCCCCGGGAGCCACCGCTGCCCTCCTGTCCCCGTCTAGACAGGCTCTTCCCCGAATTGTTCTCAGTCCTCGTGCCCTCTGGACCTTGGCCAGGCTCGGTTCCCGTGGCCGGGGTCTTCCGTCAGTGCCAGAGTGTGTACAGGGTGACGTTTCACTCGTCCTAAAAGAGGGGACGTTCCTGGGCTGGAATGTCCCATTTACTGTCTCTTCCCTCTCTTCTCCTACTTCCAGCGCTTCTCTACAAACTTTCTGGGATATAGCTAGCGACACCCAGAAATGTTTCTGGTTGTTTATGAGGTATGAGGTATTTCTCTGGGTCGGGATGCTCTGTGATCAGAATTTTGTTAGCTGATTAAAATCGACCAGGAACAAACATTTCAGTAATAATTTGTAGAATCAGGGAAAAATGAGTTCCTACCTCTTTCCTGTACATTTTTTTCCGAGCGCCTTTGCACTGCGTTTGAATGAGCACCATCATTTGCAAATAAAAGGGGGAAGTGCTGAAAGTTCAGTCCTCTCTGGAAACCGCGTTGCAACGAGTTCATGTTGGTTGTTTGCTTGCAGATTCCCGCTGGAACCCACCCCCCGCCCCGCCCCTCCCCGTCTCCCACCGTCATTCAGTCGTCTTCCAACCTGCGATACGTAGCAGTTTATGGGGGCCTCAGGTGTGGACCCCTTACTTTTGTACAGGCTTCTCTGTGTACATTCCGCGGTGCTCCCCAAGGTCCTCCCGAGCTGGCTGTGTGCCGGGGCGGGGCACCGAGGTCCCCAGCCAGCACTCTGCTGTTGATGACCTTGACAGCAGGTTTCACCTCGTTCTTCCTCGGCCGTTCCTGCCCTTGTGGTTGGGAGACCCGGTGAGAGTATGGGCAGCAGGGTGACTCAGTCCAATACAGTCTGCCCCAGTTTTCATTTTGAGATAAATGTTTTCTGTGGTTCTTTGCAAAATACTCATGATTTCCACCCAGGGTAATTCTGTTGGGTAGGTATTAAGGAATTATCTCTAGTCTCTCTTTTTATTTACTAGTTAAGGTATAATAAATCTAGGAATCCTTGATATTTAAAAAGATAAGATCAGATCTTTGCTCAGGATGATTCAGTACTATTTTGCTAGTTGTATTCGTCATAGCCTTGCAAAATTAGTACTTAAGAGCAGATGCTCAATGGTTTTAGGTAATCCCTCCCTCCCTGAATCGTCTGTTACAGCAATGTCATTGCTTTCCAAATGGTAACTTTTTATTTTATTGGGCCAGTTCCTTCCCTCTTTCCTGTCTATAGCAATTTACTCTTCAGGGATTAGGGCAAAGAAACACAGCCCTTGAACCACACAAGACAAGCAGGAAAGACCACCCTTGAACTGCAAGACATGTTTAGCAAGATTTTCAGAATCTATACAGCTGCGATTTTTCTGTTAGAAATCTTGGCTCCTTTGTGAAATTAATGGTTTTAGAAATGTTCACAAGTGGTTTAGGGGAGAGTAAAAAGAATCTTTCTGAGACATTGTCACATTTTTTTAATCCAGAGAGATTACAATGCAATTGAGGACAATCCACACAGGAGTGGACATAGCAAAAGTATCTCTTTTTAGTAATAGGGAAATGATGTCTTGAACAGTCAAGTGGACACAATTGCCTGGTCTACTTTGTGTAACTGTTGCAAAAGTGCTGGAATTGCAAAACCAAAACTAAAAATGGATTAGAAACTAGTTTAGGAAACTGTAGATGGAAGACACGAAGTGAAACAAACCACCAGGGTATGAATGAAGAGGTGGTGGGCTAGTGCCCACGTGTCAGTGCAGACACACTGGAGCCAGGACCCTGTGCATTAGAGTCAGACCCACGTTGATGCTGTGAGTGAAGCAGTGACTACAGTGAAGATACTGTCCTTGGAAACCTGGATCTCTTCCCCCGTGTATTGTACTGTAAATTGATTGATCCATTGTTGCATACTTGTTTATTTCTTCGGGTAAATTCCTACTAACAAGTTGAGTTGTTGGTTCAGAGGGTATAAACACTTAGAATTTTGGTGGATTATCATGCGGTTTCTTTCTTAAACAGGAAAGAAAGACATTTGTTCACATTACATCAATGTTGGATGTTTACTTTCATTTTCAAATTTCTAATTTATTAGAAATATAATTTTTAGGGCTTGCAACAGAGCTGAAGTCGTGCAAGTTGCTTTTGTTAATATGACTTAAATTTTCTTTTTTAAAAGTGAAATTATGGCACCCTCTGCTGAATTTGAAAGGAATTGCTGAATAGTAATGTACAGGTTTGAATAAGAGAATGTATAAATGTGTACTTCAGACTTCCTTGTCCCTTATACGGTGGTCCTTTTTGTTCACACTGGTCACCACTAGGCCGTGTGATGACGGGTATTTGATTAAACCCATATTTTGAAGCGGGCAGAAGACCTGGAGTGAACAAGTCCACAGAGGCAGGAAATAACAGAGGCAGGTGTGTTCAGGGTTGTTTCATAGAAAATTTGAGAGAGGGTGTCCATGTGATTTCTGCCGTGAAAGAAACTAGTAAGAACAGAGGGCAGGTATCATTTTTGGAATTTAAACTTTATCATGAATGTGCCGTTGAGTCATCAGATAGTTTTTTTTAGAGCAGTAACACGATCCTTTAAGTATCTTAGAAAGATGATGCTGGGGGTTGGAGGTGGGGACAGAGCAATTCGCCCATCAGTGCATTTGCTGAGTAGGGTCCCAGAGAGAGAGACACAGAGCTCTGGGAAGCTGGTTACATGGTTGGTGGGTTGGTTTTGCGAAAGCAAACAAACAACAAACAAAACTTTACCAAAAAACTTCAAACATACAGAAAAGTAGAAAGAATAGTACAGTGAATACCCATAAGTCTACCTTAGGCCCAACAGTCGGTAACGTTTTGCCCTGCATGCCCCGCCCCTGCTCCGAAGTACTTGGGAGTAGGTAGCAGATGTCTTTCCTCTGCATCCGTATGTACATCAGCAAGCATCTCTCCACAGTGGCCTCAGGGGAGAGATGCTCAGGGGCATAAAATCTGGAAAGCTTAGGATTGGGGGGTACAGATACTAGGTCCTGTAACATCCTGTGAGAGGTGGCGCAGAGGCACAAAGACTTGGTTTACTATACTTCATTTGAGGCTCTCTGGCATTTTCCACCTCTCCTTTTGAGACTCTGGGAGATGGGTCTATGGTGAACACTGCTACATTTTAAATAGAAACTTTAAAAAAAGTTTTCTAAGTTTTCTTTTTTTCTTTATCAGAAGAAGTTTCAAGCATGCTCAGTGGTTGAAGAGGCCAGCATTCTTGGGTGAGGTAGCTTCTCCCTGGGAGGAGAGAGAGGTCACTGCAGACGAGCTGGCCAGCCTTCCCCTCAGGGAGGAAGAGGGGCCAGGCCCTTGGATTGTGCTGAAGGCCCAGATCAGTGGAAGTCTGTGTGAGAAAGCAGGTGTGTGCCTGGTGCGAGTGTGGGGAGACAGTGCACCCTGGCAGGGCCCTGGCACCTGCAGGGCCTGCCTGCCTCAGGGTAGGGACGCCGGGGGGAGCGGGGAGCCGGAAGTGCCCGTAGGCACTGGGCGTAGATGCTGACCTTTTAGTACCTTTGATTGGTAGGGAATCTGCGTACTCTGATCTAGTAGGTGTTTTACATCATGATCAGTGGGCTTCGCAGCTCTCCCTCCTTTGGGCAGGAGGAGTAGGAAGGGGGTGGGCAGAGGCATATAATACCCACCCTACTGTATATAAAATAGATAACTACTAAGGACCTACTGTGTGGCTCAGGGAACTCCGCTCAATAATGACCTATATGGGAAAAGAATCTAACAAAGAGTGAGTTTATGTATACGTATAGCTGATTCACTGTCTGTATACCTGAAACTGACACAACATTGTAAATCAACTAGACTCCAATAAAAAATAAAATAAAAATAAACAAAACAAACCAACAAAATATCATGGCAGGAATTGGTAGTGGGTTCACTGTTGACTCATTCATCCTTTCATTCATTCAACAAACACTAGGGAGCCACCTCTTACTGTATACAGCAAGCTCTATTCTCAGACGCTAGGAATTCAGGGAGTAATACAGGCAGAAGTCCCTGCCTCTCGTAGCTGACATTCTAGCAGGAAAGACAGACAGCCGACGAGATAAATGAAACACACATAGTGATTAGACTGTGACGAGCGTGAAGAAGAAACATTAAGTCGGCGTGGGGTTTGTGGGGAGATTCTGCAAAGGGGCCGCCCAGGGAGTCCACTGAGATGCCGTTTGGGGAAAGACCCACGAAGGCTGCCCGGGAGCTGTGCCCATGTGCTCACAGTGTGTGTCATTTGCTGCTTCTACCTGGGCCTGTGCCCTCAACGGCGCATGAGAGTAGGAAGCGTCTCACAGCTGGTCTCACGTGGCCTTTGGGTTTTTTTCTGTCTCTGCATGTGCTGTTTTTTCAGTCAGATTCCTCTTCTAACCCTACGATTTCTTGGCATAAACGGATCATAAAGTGAGTTTCTCCTTGTCACATCGTATCTTCCAGAGTGTGTTAGTACAAGACAGTGTGCCTACAGGTCCCCTCAAAGGCTTTGCAGAGTCCTGTGGAATGTTCTTTTGTGTAAACGTTTCCCATGGTTTTCGAACAATGACTGGCATGTTACTTCCCTTAGCAACTTAATTTTTGTTCCTTCTTCACGGGAAACTTTGGAAATGTTAGCTTTTTCTCTTTTCTATTCATTCATTTCATTCTGGAAATGAAAATAATCCTTTTCAGAGCTATGATGTGCAGATTAAAAATTTACAAAGTATAGTCAGTAGATTCCAGCAACTTATATTAATGGTTTAAACATTGAGGTAGTTGAAGAAAATCACATTAAAAGGTATATGAACAACGAAATACTCAAAGTTAATTACCCTTGGGTATAACTGACTCTGAGTGTGAGATTCTCTGCTATTTAGTACCTGAAGGGCCAGTACAGAACAGATACCCTTTTCATCAATGTAGGATTCACCATTTTTCTGTACAGTGTAACATCAGGGTTTTGAATTATTCTTACGGGGGTTATTCTCTCTGCTTTCAGCTTTGGATGTCATTAAAGTAGATGACGTCAGGCTTGCAGTGGTGATGCAGATCTACCAAAATCAGTCAGTAACTGGGGAAATCTCTGTAGCGCCAGCAGGTAGAGGAGTTTTTTATTTATTTATTTATTTATTTATTTATTTATTTATTTATTTATTTATATTTGGCTGTGTTGGGTGTTCGTTTCTGTGCGAGGGCTTTCTCTAGTTGCGGCGAGCGGGAGCCACTCTTCATCGCCGTGCGCGGGCCTCTCACTATCGTGGCCTCTCTTGTTGCGGAGCACAGGCTCCAGACGTGCAGGCTCAGTAGTTGTGGCTCGTGGGCTCTAGAGCGCAGGCTCAGTAGTTGTGGCTCACGGGCTCAGTTGCTCCGCGGCATGTGGGATCTTCCCAGACCAGGGCTCGAACCCGTGTCCACTGCATTAGCAGGCAGATTCTCAACCACTGCGCCACCAGGGAAGCCCAGGAGTTTTTTTATGTTAAAAAAAATCCAATTTGTGTTTCTTTCTAGAGAAAGTAAATGATCAGGCTATACTTTAGGTTAGAGGCTTCTTTTATTTTTATTAGTAAATAAAATTAACTAATTTCCTTGTTTAAAAACTGAAATACATACTGTTTACTATTTATTTTTCAGTACATTGAAACTGACTTCATTGTTTCCTGAAGCATTTAGTTACAACCTGAGTGAATAAAATTACTTCATTGGTGGAAATGCCCCCCCCCAAATAAATAAATAAAGTAGATGAGTATGTAAGAAAATAGGACGTATAGGGACTTGAATAAAATCTCATGTGCAAGAAGGTGAGGGTTTCCTTTAAGAGTATTAAGACCACCGTGAAGGAGAATTTAGTACAAAGTTGTCTGTATTATAAATGAACAGGGCTTTTGAATTAGATATTTGCTTTTGTCACTATCTATGATAGCTTTAAAAAATACGTATGTAAGTATGCATTAACTATTGTGTACTACATTTAGTTTCACTCTTTGGTCCTGTCCTTACTTAGAAAATACAGTTAATGTTGGTAGCATGACGTAATTAATATTTTGCAAATAAGAATTGATATTTGGGAAGCTTATTTTTTGATGGTTCTGTTGTAGGGCCTGAGAAACTGACGAAAGTAGACAGTTTGCATGATTTCTGTTGTCAGTAAACCTATGAAATCATGTTTATAAATGTCCAGATTCATTACAGATGTTTTTAGTAGGCTACATTTTAAGCAACCATTGTGTTGAACCAAACAATATTTATTAGTACCCAGTAAATAACAGTGTGTAAATGCTTACATGATTTATGTTATTTAAAAATTATACCAGTGATTTGCGTACATGACCAGTTTATCCGTCAGGAGGGGCTAGGTTGAGCTCCAGTAGCAAACGGTTCCAGCGCCATGCGCACCTCTCGCTCATGCGGTGCGGCCATCACGTGTTGGCAGGGGGCACTGTCCACGACGTCCTCTGTCAGGCAGCTGGAACGCTGGACAGCTGTGAAAGGCGAGGCGTCGAATCTCATGGTGGCTCTTAAATGCACCTTCCCGGAAGTAGCAAACCTGTTTCCTTCGTGTTACTGGTCAAGGCATCAGGGGTCCGCTGGAGAAGGCATGAAGTCTGGTGGCCCAAGAGCAAGCTAGAGGATGTGGATCTGAAATGCGCAGTTTTCTTACTTGTAAATAAAGAGGATAAAATAAAAGAAGGGTATCAAGCAAAAGACTGAGAGAGTGGGGAAGCTAATATTTGAGCATCTGTTATGTTCCCAGTGCCTCAGATATGTCTCATTTGGTCATCACAAGACGTAATGAATCATAGAAATGATTTCCACTTGACACCAAAGGGAACTGACTGGGTGGGATTAAATGAGAGTGAAGAGGCAGCACTGTGTAGTGTGGTTACCAGCGTGGGGCCTTGGATTCACACATGGTGATGTGAGAATCCCTCCAAGCTGCGGCTTAGAGCAAGTTGCTTAGAATTCAGTTTCCTCGTCTGTAAGACGATGATAATAGTCCTTATGTGATGAGATTATTGTGAGAATTAAATGAGACGTTGAGTTTTTAACCTAATGTCTGGGAAATTGGGTGCATTTGGTGTTATCTGTTGCTCACATTTGTGTGTGTGTGTGTGTGTGTGTGTGTGTGTGTGTGTATTTTTTATTTTAATTGTTTTATTTGGTTTCCCAAGGTCTCATATCTTGTAAGTTGTGTGTGTAGTAAGTGGTAGAATCAGGAGACTGGACTGTCTCCCACCAAAGCCTGTATTCTTTTCATTATAGGACCTTTAAACGTTTGCTAGATTAGAGGACGTGAGAAGTAGAGAGTGATGAAAATGTGGTTGAAAAGTATTCATAAAAGCTGTCATCTGTTGATTGGCTCCTATGGGTTAGGTGTTTTACTTACGTCGTTGCATGTACTCTCATTTCATTAAATCGTCTGGCCAAGACCATGGAGTCAGGAAGGCAGGGCTGGGCTCTCATCCGAGGTCTGTCCTGTGTCCAAATCTGCGCTCTCTTCATTAGGCTGCGCTGTCTCCCCGTAAGTAAAATGATGAGGTTACGCTGACCTTGAAGGATCAGGTCAGAGCTCTTGGCAGGTTGGAGTTGGTCACATACAGACGCACTTCCGACTGGGGGCCGTGATGCAGTTTTGAGGACATAGGATGATACAGGCTCCATCCTCAAGGAGATCTAGTGGGGGATTGTAAGCCCAACAAAGACGCAAAGTTACATCGATGTATCTTAATTATCAAAAATGATCGGTTTCTTCAGTAGAGAGGACTTCAGGGGATGCTGGTGGATTGCTGGGGAGGATCTGGAACCGAGAATTAGTCGAGGAAAATGTAATGCAGAAGTTACCATTCTCCCCTGCCCCCATCAAATAGAGGAAAGAGTTTAATACAACAAACAAGTGGTTCATTCATGGTTGATAGTGTAATCTTGAAGACTGTCCAGGACCTTTTAGCAGTGAGTGGTAGAAGATAAATATGGTGAGAAAAGGTCGTTGTCAGAAGAGAGGTTTCACCGTGGGGCTGAGGCCGTGCACAGCACTGGAGAGGCTGCTGAGTTTCCTCGAGGACCTCTGAGAATAAGCACAGGGTCGCGGCGCACTGCTCGCGGGCGGTGGTTCAGGTCGTCTGGCGTGGGGTCATGGCTGGTGAGCGCCAGGTCCTTCCTTACACCTGGGCTTCCCGGCGAGGGGCAGGTGAGGAGGGATGTGGCGCGTGCCTCGCAAGCCCTGATGCTGATGCACGGGGGTCAGCGCCCCTTCCCGGCAGGTGCAGTCCTGGGGTCCCGGGGCTCCTGCGGCTTTCCTGGCAGCCTTGAAGCCTGAGTCTCCTAACCTGGGGGTTATGAAGCAGTGTTTCTCTCATTTCCTCTTTTAAGTCTTCAAAGATTTATAAAATTCTTTCAATGGGCATCCTCTTTTCTGTCGCTTTGGTTTTTTCCTTTCCATTTGTGATATGTAAGGTTTGTATTACATAATAATTGAACCCTGGTGAGTTTGTAAAATGTGAGAGGTTTTAATTTTTTGTAATTGTCCCCTTTTTTTGAAATCCAGGATTTTCTGCGTTTGGTTGTATAAAGCATATTTTTGTACATATGGCACCCTAATGCATTGCCAGTTGTAAGCATATTTTTTTATTGTCTGTGTGTAGACAGAAATTGTAGACAATTTTTTTTATTGTCTGACAGTCTAAGATTCTTGGAATAGACAAAGTTGAAATGTGATTTTGTTTATGATTAGGAATTGCATAGGTTAAAATTCCGTATCTATTATTTTGCATACATTTCTGCATAATAGAAAATTGACAAAAATTTGAACTTTCTTTGAATATTTAAAGAATAACCAATAAAGAAGTTGCTGGAAAGCATGCTACTCTTGGACCCTTAAGTCACTGGCAGATAGGGTGTAATGTACAGGATGGTGTCAGCAAATCTGACCCTCTACTTTCCTGGAAATAAAATACTGTGGGAACAGGGTCACACCCACTCATTTGCATATTGTCTCTGTTGAGCCTGGAGACCACAAAGCCTAAAATGTTTACTGTCTGCCTTTTGTAGAACATTTGTGCCTGCTCTGGCCACAGACAGCAGTTCTCAAACTTTGGGGTCTCTGGACCTTTTTAGACTCTTAAAAATTATTGAAGACTCCAAAGTGTTTTGCTTATGTGTGTTATATTGATATTTACCGTATTGGAAATTAAAACAGAGAAATTTAAAAAGTCGTTTCAATTCACTTAAAAAGAACAATATTAAACTTGTTATATGTTGACATAAATCATGTTTTTATGAAAAATAACCGTTTTCCGAAAACAAAAACATGAGTGAGTTGGGAATTCCTTTAATGCCTGCCCGAATAGAAGACAGTTACATTCTCAGATGTGTATACTTTTCATTTGTTGCTCTGTATTTTAGTTGAAGGATATGAAGAAAAACCAATCTTACACAGATCTGTAGTTGGAAAAGGGAGGAGTATTTCAGTAACCTGTTCAGTTAATTGTAGATGTTCTTTGTTACTGCAGTTGACCCTTGAAAAATGTGAGGATTAAGGGCGATAACCCTTGAACAACGTGAGGATTAGGGGCGATAACCGTTCATGAAGTTGAAAATCCGCTTATAACTTGCAGTTGGCCTTCTATATCCATGGATTCAGTCAGCTCCGGATCCTGTAGTCCTGTTAAATCTGTGTATAAGTGGAGCCATGCAGACCAAACCCGTTGTTGTTCAAGGGTCAGCTGTACATCAAAACTCGACATGTGGTAGTTTCAGTGTTGCAATATGGAATCTGAAAATACATCAACAGACGTATCATATTGGAACTTTCAAATCTGTTGGTCTATCCTGTGTTTTGAATGAATCTTTTATTCACACATTTTAAAAAATATTATGCATTGATAATTTCAAAAATATTGGTTCACTATCCACAGGCTGACACAATATAAAAAAAATCACATTTGCTCATATCACCACTGATCTTGGAAGAGCCTGTGGGTTTTGGGAAGCTGGTGGACCTGCGCAGAGCGGGAACTGGTTTCAGGATGCTTGCATTTCGGTTAACACGGTGCCTTGCAAAGCGAGGACCACCTCTAGTGGACACAGGTTTTATAAAATTCTGTTTTTTTGCTTGAGTGTTTATGCTTTTTCATTAGCAATGCCTTAAGAGTCAGTTATTACTAATTTTACTACTTCATTAAGGACATTCTAAAGTCAATGCCCTTCCGTCTTTTTTTTTTTTTTTATTTAAATGGGACTGCTTGGTAGTGAAGAATTAACTAGGACTAATAGTTTCCATTGGGTACTGTTATCTTGATTTGTGCTAAGGTACCCATGGTTTTGTCCACCAGTACTTTTCATCATTGGTGCAAATGTCCACACATTGCAAAAGGCAAATAACATCTTGATGGTTTTATGAAAATAGTTTGACTTCAGGGACGTCTCTGAAAGGATCTCAGAGACCACTGGTGTCTGCAGACCACACTTTGAGAACTGATGGTATAAAAGGTTTAAATACCATTTTCTGTAAGCAGATTGATGCCACCTACCTGCATTGCTTCCTGTGTTTTCTAACAATTATAATTTATGAAGGTTTGCTGCTTGTATTGGCTAATACAACTCATGCATCTTTCAGGTAGAGTTTTTTTTTAATGTCAGATTGGTTAAAAAAAAGGTTTACTCTTTGTGTGTGTGTTGTTGCTCTATTAGGTTTTGAAAGTGTAAGTTGAGAGTATGTGTAGCTCATGAAATCATCTACAGTTGGATTACTGGGCAGTTACTCCCTTGAAATGATGGGATGTTACTATGATTATTAGTTTATGACGACAGTTAATTAGAAGTTTTCGTATTCTTGAATACTCTTCCAAATAGAGAGGGCGTGAGTTTGGAAAATTAGGTCCGGTACCTGATTTCTCATTCATCTGTGTTAACCTCGTGCGTGTGTGTGAAATATTGTGATTTATAATAAATATATATTTGGCATTCTGTGTGACCCTTTCTGCTTCTAAAACCCTTGGAATTTCCTAAGTGATAAGAGTGACAAAGGGGTCTCTTGTTTTTCCTAACTACTTTCAACCATACCTTTGTTTATGTTAACGAGGTGACTTTTGGGAAGCCCTTATGGACAGGGTGGGGGTGGGTGGGGGGTGGGGGGCTGGTGGCCAGGGCAACCAACCTTGATTGGAGGATTGGAGCTTTCAGTCCCACCCCACAACCTCCAGGGAGGGGAGGGGGGCTGGAGGTTGAGTTCAGGCACCAGTGGGCCAGTGGTTTAATCAACCATGCCCGTGTGACGAAGCCTCCATAAAACCCCAGAAGCCTAGGGTCTGGAGAGCTTCCAGGTTGCGGACACGTGGAGATTTGGGGGAGGGCGGCTCCCAGGGAAGGGGTGGGAGCTCCACCTCGCCCTGTGCAGCTCTTCTGTCTGGCTGTTCCTCCTCATTTCTTTTTACAGTTAACCAGTAACCTAATAAGTAAATGTTTTCCTGAGTTCTGCGAGCCCCTCGGGCAAATTCAGTGAAGCTGAGGGAGCTGGGGGAAACTCTGATTTGTAGTCAGCCCATCAGAAGCACAGGTGACAACCTGGGTTTGCAGGTGACATCAGAAGGGGGCCAGTTTTGTGGGGCTGAGCCCTTACCTTGTGGTATCTGGCCCTATCTCCAGGTAGACAGTGTCAGAACTGAGTTTAATTGTAGGTTGCCCAGCTGGTGTCACAGATCTGCCTGGGGGAAAACCACATCTGCTGTCAGAAGTGAAGCATTGATAGTGGAGGAGATACACAGCAGGAGTGTGTGTGTGTGTGTGTGTGTGTGTGTGTGTGTGCGTGCGCACACATTAATAAAAGTTTTTGCAGATGGCTGTTTCACTGGGTGCAATTAAGACTTCTTTTTTTTAGGGAAAACTCAAAAAACTTTCTGCTACAGACACTTGCACTTCTGTGGTTGACCACTAGATGTCATGAGTGCCGCGGGAGCCCTAAGGGTTGCCCAGGGCGGGTAGAAACTGAACATTGTAGGTTCTAGACCTTCACATAGTTCACTGTTTCCATGTGACGGATGCCAGAAGAACCTGATACAGTGTGATATATAGAAGCACGGTATGACTGGAATAATGAAATTTCAAAAATAAGCCCTTTTAAAGGAGGGTTGTAATAGTTCTGTTGGGGATTGTAAATGCTTCAGGTGCACTTGACACTGTAGTTTCGTTCCTGGCATTTGGGTTGCTCTCTTTTTTATGGAAAGATGGATTGAACTTCAATTTAAGAATATTTGGTAATCCCTCTCAGGACGTACTGTAACAGCTGGTATTTTTGTGTCGTAGTAAATCGATTCCATACAACAGTCAGTAATAATCATGGCTGGATTCTGACAAATTCCAAAGCATTTTAAATAAGTTTAGCCAAAGAAAATAACATGATTACTACAGAAATTTAGCTCAGTTTGAAAGTTAAACCCAGCAACTCTGCTTCGTTCTGCAGAATATTAACAATTTTCCTGGTTGGGATTTTATCAAACCATTTTTTTTTATTAATATACTTGTATATGTTCTGAGAAGATAATTATCTTGTAGCATATATTTCTTAAATAATATAACTTTGGAAAAAAACTTAACCTTGAGTGTTTATTGTGAAATAAAAGATGAGAAATACTATGATAAAGTCTTTTGTATATGGCATATGTGGAAAGCTGCAGCATCAACTCAGGAGGATATTTTGATGTGAAACGTAAGGTGGTTTTAGTATGAATAGGATGTTTGTTTGTTTTAAGCATAAATTGGCTTATATGGTGTACGTGGTTTATGAAATTGAAACATTGTAAGTTCTTTAAGGCTTGAAGAAAGTTGTAGTTTGCATGGTATAGATTATATAGTATGTGTATTTCTGTAGTTAGGTAGTCTGTACTGTACAAATTATGATTTATGGCATAAAGAGCTTAAATTACACACATATACTCTATAATAAATACCTACCTACATACCTACGTATATGCCTTTTCCTAATGGTAGAAATATGTGTGCATATACTTTACAAGTTAAAACCGTTTTTCCCTTTTTTCTCAGCAGCAAAACAAAAGTTTACTAATTGAATGCATTTTTTAAATTATGTATGGTCTGTTTTTTATTTTCTTTCTGTTTGAATCGAGGAGCACTTTATGTAGTTGAATCTTAGTCCTGATTGTTAGGATAACTTATGAAGACAAAGCAGAGTTGCCTTTTAAAATTATTAGGGAAAACAGCTTCAGAGATGGGCACTAATGAAGCCTTGCTTTACCTTTTTCTGTCTTATTTTTAGCTTAGTGATTTATATTTTCACTTGGTATTTAAAATAACTGCCCTCATATTTTTAATTAACACAGAGGATCTCTGTATGAATTTGTATGTGTATTTTAACTACGTCAACCTTTGTAACGTAAAACAAAACTCAAGACATTGCACCGGGTTGCCGGGTCCAAGATAGTCTATTTGATGGTGAATATTTTTATGCTAACATTTACTTTGATAATTAAAAAGCTAATTTAGAAGGCTTTAATAGCATCTTATAGTTTGAATTTTTTCATGAGGAGTTTGGCAAGCTCATTTTCTTTATTCTGTAATATGAATCAGCAATTTAAAGGCTTTAAGAATTGAAGTGAGCCAGTTTTTCAGATGTTTACAGTATCTGTTTTTCTTGTTAATATATGTTAAAATATGCTTTTAAATCACCGAACTTGCTTTATAGAGAACTGGGGAAAATGCATTAAAAAGTGAATTTAAACATGTTGGTGGTTCTTCTGATTTCTGAAAAATGTAAATGCGGTGTATTTTCCGTTATTAGGCAGCCATGGTCCAAATTTAAACCACATGGCGTCCTCCTAGGTGTAGGCCAATGTAAATTTTAATCTTGCTACTTGTATGTTTTCATTTTATAATCTCAGTACCTGAATTAAAAAAACCCAGTCGTAATAGTTAGCATTCATTGTTTGCAGGGTGTTCATTGGATTATCCAACAGTTCTAAATTGCTGTTCTCTTCATTTGCATATAAGGAAATTAAGGCTTAATAAGATTAAATAACTTGTCCAAGATCACAGAGCTAGCAGGATTAGAGATTAAGCAAACACTAGAGCCCTTGCTTTTAGTTACTGTATAATAGTGCCTTTACTGCTTATTTTGGGATAAACGTTACTTAAAATAGTTATTTAAAAAATTGATATTTTCCAAGATACATCAAAGCTTAGTTTTTACTAAAACAATTTATTTTCATATATTAGCTTGGATTGTTAGGTTTAGTTTAGATTATCAACAGTTCTGTAAATCTATAATAATATCTTGCTTCAATTCTAGTATTCTTTCAAGATTGTTTGTAATCTTCAGTTAGAGAACTTTGCAGTTGTCGTATTAGGATGAGTTACTTAAAAAAATTACAATTAGTTATAAGTTGTTGACAGTTTAGAGAATCGCTGCTCTACGTTTAGGAGTACAATTTTGAATTCTAACAGAAGGGAGGAATTTTAGAATGACGTTGGCTTACAAAAGCTTCCTCAAGTTCTCCATCTGTGCAGTCAGTGGTTCTCAAACCAACTGTAAAAATCTTTAAGGAAACCTTGACACATTCACGAAGAACTTTCATGTTTTTAATTAGAAATCCCACGTTGAAATAAAAAACTCTCCCATTTCATATTTGTCTGTGGTCTGTAGAAGAAATTGTGAAGATTGTGATCTCCCTAATAATGTGTTGGAATCAGCATTTTGAATTAGTTACAGAAAGTTGCAATTTAGTAATCTTGCCTCTTCTATTTTTAATGTGTTCCTTTTCTTTGTAGAAACGGACTGCAGGAGACATAGATCTTGGTAGACAGTGTGGCTGGGTAGACAGCGTGGCTGCAGGCCTTGGGGTTGGCATCCCTGCCGCCTTTGAACGGAGCGTGTTGGCAGCTCAGGGCCCAGCTCAGCCTGCATCCTGCATCCTGCATCCTGCATCATGCCCGCGCTGTCCGCAGGCTCGGGGAGCGACACAGGTATGGAGCCCGGGAGGGGCACGTTTCCTCCCATCCTTAAAATCGTCCAGTTCACAGTGAAAACCAGCATTGCTTTAAGCGACTGCAGACAGGCTTGTCTTTCTGAAACCAGAGTGAGGGCCATCATGGCCTCAGGATAAACGTTACTGGAGGGCATGGGTGGACCGCTTTCTCGGGTACTGATGGCTTGTGCTGATGCTTTTGTACTGTGTTGCATTTTGGAGTAATGCCGTACATTTACATTTCTTTTTTAAAAAATTAAGTATTTTAAAGATACAGAAAAGTGTGGAAAATATCATGGTACTCATATTACCTGTCACTCTACTTTAATCATAGCTATGAATTTTTTTGCCCGTATTTGCTCAGACTTCTCATTTTTTCCCCCCATTTTTCTATTTTCTTTCTTTCTGTCCAGAGGTAAAAACTGTTCTGAAGTTGATATATGTCATTAAAGAACTCAATTAAAACAAGCACGTTGTTATCAGTTGTAAGACTTAGTGATACTTAAAGATTTCCAAGAAAGGGAAAAAAACTCATGCATGGATGTATGTGTGAAATCCCCTCTTTCTGACCTGATTTAGAAGGTGGGATGGGGGTGGTCAGTGCCCCTTTGAAGCCCTTTTCTGGGATTCCCCAGAATAAGCACTTTAGAAAAATGTAGATTCCTGGACCCTCCTCAGAATTATTAAAACAGAATGCGAGTGGGGTTGGGAGCTGTAGCTTGCATTTTTAAGACCCCTCAGAAGAGGGGGTGGCACAGAGTGTGGCTAAAGGGATGGGCTTTGTTGCACTGACCACACTGAGTTGGTCCCATTAACACCCTTCTGTAACCAGCTGAGATATGTCTTGTCCTGGACAGTCAGTGGCGCCCTAATTTTTAAAGAGCCGAATCACAAATGTGATTTTGTGTTGTGTTAGGTAACACTGGCCTTCTCATGTGCACTATTTGCCCGTATCATTCTTTGCTATTTCAAGCAGAGCCATACTTAACACTTTGGCACGTTTTTTCTTGTCTTTATCCATAAAGAATGATGTTTTTCTGCTGTGATTTACACTGAGGATTAGTTTTTCTGAGGAAGTGATTTTGATTTTTAAATTACATAAAAATCTTTTTTTCTCAAGACGTGAACTTGGAAGCAGCTCCTTTGGACAAAATTTTTTTTTCTTTTCAGTTTTTATATAGTCCCACATTGTGTTCCACTATATAAAATGAATGATTTAAGTTTGCGTAGTGGTTTGGGAAATTATAGATAAAATTTATTTGAACCATAAATTTACTACAGTTTATGTAGTAAATAAGTTTTCTGCCTTGCCGTTCGCCAAAAAATGCCTTAGTTTAATTGAATGCAAAATATTGTTGATTACACCTAACATGGGGAATGATTAAAGTGGCAGTTTAGGCGTCAGTCGTGAAAAATACCATAGGCTATTTAGAATGGAAAAAGGACTCTAGCACGCATAGCTGGCCCGCTTGGTGCAAATCTAAAATACTGGTGCGACTCACTCCCGGCTTTGTGCTAGTTTTTGACCGGTGTGTCCCAATAAGGTTTGAGTTGGGCAGAGGAGATTGTTTTAAGAGTCACTGCATTCAGGGGGGCCCCAGGGTGTGGGCACCCATCAGATGCTGCGTTCCCTTGTCCTTCCTTGTAGACCAGATGCCATTGATCAGTCAAGGGTCACTGTTACTGTCAGCAACGTTGCTTAGCGATGGTCTCCAGGGGAACAGCGTTAGCATAGCTGAAGGGCGGATCTCACGCAGCGGGAGAGGATGCGACTCTCCAGTGCACGCATGGTGCTCACGTGGGGAAGTGCTTGCTCTGTAAACTTCCACCACTTCCTCTTCCTCTGAGAGCAAACAGTTAGTTACACGAGTAATGCATAAAACCGCACAGATAGGAAAAGGAAAGAAACCCTTCCTACCCGCTCTTCCCCTTCCCCCAGTCTCCTTTCCTTTCTCAGTTTGATGAGTGTCCTGCCAGAATTTTCTGGACGTTAAACACTTATGTGCCTTCGTAAGTAAATGTGTATGTACATAAGTATATTGTTTTGTCTTTTTTCCTTATTTTTTAATCACAGATTCTGTCATACTCTGTGGATTGTTCTGTGACTTTCTTTCTACACCAAGTAATGTCTCGAAGAGGTATTTCTATGATACGTGTGTGTGCATACATCTGTATATATAGATAAACATAGATCCTCCAAATTCTCTTCAACTAATGCATAGTTTTCCATTGTGTCACATTACATTGTGTGATGAACCAGACTACTCTTAATGAAAGCCCTGGTTTTGTTCCTTTTGTAATATTTTAGGAGAAAAGATGTACACATTTAATGGATGTTGTCAAATTGTCCTCCAGAGGTGTTAAACCACTTAACAATCCGTGGACAGTACATTAAAAATCGTTTCCCCCATGTTCTTGGCAATATTCAGTATTATGTCCTTATAATTTTTACCAATCTGATGGGGAAAATATGGTATCTTAAGTGTGAAATTTGCACTATTACCAACATAGAGCACATTTCCCTTTGTTTCATGGCCATTATTCCTCTGTGATTTGTTTGTTCTTATCCTTTCCCCATTATTCTATTGGTTTATCATTTTCTTATTTATTTGCAGTATTTCTTTATTTGTATTTTGTGTATTAACCCTTTGGGTCATTTTAGGTTGAACACCATTTCTTCTGGTCAGTCATTTGTCCTTTTTTTCTTCCTTAAATAGTATCATTTTTAAAATAGAAGTTGAAAACTTTTTATATGGACAAATCAATATTTTCTGTGTGGTGAATGCTATTTTCCTTCTGCTTAAGAAGGTCTTTCCAACCTAAGGCAGGATCGAGAAGATAGTCTCTAAGATCTTCTTTTAATAATTAAAAAATTTTGGGACTTCCCTGGTGGTCCAGTGGTTAAGGCTCTGTGCTCCCAATGCAGGGGGCGCAGGTTCGATCCCTGGTCGGGGAACTAAGATCCTGCATGCCGCACGGCGTGGCCTAAAAAAATAATAATAATGACAATTAAAAGAATTTGTTTTTACACATTTGGAATTTCAGTCCAACTAGTTTGCATGTGGAATGAGACAGTAATCAAATCTTAACATAGTTCCCACGTGAAGAGCCAGTAGTCCCCAAATCACTCACTCAATAGCCCAGCCTTTTTACATAAATGTGTATTGGCCCCTCTCGTGTATACGTCTGTTCTGGGTTTTCTTTCTTAGCTATTATGATCTGGTGATCTTATTTAAAAAAATTTTTTTAAAAATGAACTTTATTTTTAGAGTAATTTTAGATTTAGAGAACGATTATGAAGATAAGACAGAGAGTTCCAGTATACTTTATACTTGTTGCCCTGATTATTAACATCTTACCTTAGTTTGGTACATTCATTTCAATTAGAAAATCAATACTGATACATTATTATTAGCTAAAATCTATACTTTATTCAGATTTTCTTAGTTTTCCGTTAATATCCTTTTTTGGGTCCAGGGTCTCACATTATATTTAGTTGACCTTGTCTCATTAGGCTCCTCTTGGCTGTGATCTCCTTGCGTTTGACGACCTTGACCGTTTTCGAGAGTAGTACTGGTCAGGTGTGTAGTGGAATTCCCTCTGTTGGAATTTGTCTGATGTAAAGTGCCACTGTCGTCATATTGTATAGTAAGGGGACGTGCTGTCGACTTGGTTTATGACTGTTGATGCTGATTAAGTGGCTGACGTGATGTTCGCCACATCTCCGCACTGGAAAGTGACTCTGTCTGCCCTCCCCGTCCTGCTGCGCTCGGGGGAAGGACGTCTGCGTGCCTCTCACATTCGAGGGGAGTGTGTCCTGCTCCCTCTCCTTCAGGGTGACGTGCCCCTGTAACTTATTTGGAATACTTTCTCTCTTCTCTCCCATTAATTTATTCAATCCTTTTTCATATCCGTGTGGACTCTTGGATGTTTATTGACACTTCGGGACATAATTCAATTCTACTTCACTTATTTTGTTGTTCAAATTGTCCCAGCTTTGGGGCCACTGGGAGCTTTTTCAGTTGGTTTCTTTGACGTATCCGTATCCACGGGGGCTTGTTTTAAACGCTTCCTTACTTTGGGCATGACGGGATGCTCTAGGTTAATCTTGCAGTGCCCCATCTAGAATCAGCTATTTCTCAAAAGGACCACCAGCTCCTTTTATTAGGGAATGGGATTAGAAACCAAGATCTGGATGATAGGTTTGCACAGTGTTTTTTCTTTTAGGCCCTCTCATCTGACAGAGCAAAGAAATACATGTGTGTATACTGACTTGTGTATATATGCACATATATGAACATTTCTATGTGCAATCATCTGTAAGTATATTAAGCTACATATGAGTTCTTACTGGTGTCTCTAACTCTAATCCACAGGAAATGGATCATTTTAGCCTCCTTCCCCTGTCTGTAAATTCCCGCTGGCTACCACCACCCACCACGCACCATCTGTCTACTGAATTATTCAGTCCAGTGTGCGTGTGTGGTAGTGTCCAAACTGTTACCTGTCCCTCCTTGGGAAACAGCTTTTATCAACTAGAGAGTTGATCTTGTTTTCGTTCCTGTGATAGTACCATTCTGTTTTTAATCTTATGCAATCGTTCTTTTCCTGCATAGTACCTGTGTTAGTTTTAGTTTTACAAATTCATTAGGTCTGAATTTCACAAATATCATATAATGTGGAATATAATATATCTACAAAATGCATATAAAACTTTCATAGTACAGTTTTAAGAGTGATTATAATGCCAACGTCCACGTGGCCACCACCTGAGGAGAAAAACCGAACCCCCGAGAGCATCCTGTGCGCTTCCGCCGCTCACCACCTCCCCGGCCGCCATGGCGACGGACAGCAGAGAAGATCCTGCCTCACAGTGTACACAAAACGTATGTTTTAAGCATCCCTAGGCACTTTGGTTTAATATCGCCCGTTGTTGAGCTTTATAAATGGAATTCTACCACATGAACTTTTTTTAGGTTAGTGGTGACTATTTAGAATGAGGAAAAAAATAACAAATTACGAATTTTTAAAAGTGGATACATAAAACAAATATTACAAAATCCAGGGGAAAAGCATAATATTTTAGTGAACTGCCTGACATACCTCTGTACTTGGTTTTCTTCTTTATTTTTTGGCTGTCTACTTTTTGATTGCCTCTTCCTACGACAGTGATTTTGCAATATTTACTTTAAGAGAAGAGAAAGGCGGTCCAGCCTGCAAAGGAGAAGTGCAGGATACTTGTGTAGACAGTACTCCTGACACACAGTAGCTCTCACTGCAGGTGTGTGGGTTTCCCTGACACCGAGCGGTTCTCTATGACACCAGCTGGGTGTCCCAGAGCTCGGTTCTGACACACGCTGGCGGTCGCGCAGACCTCGCAGGTTCAGTCCCCGTAAGACGCCCCAACTTCAGATACCAGTTACAAGTAATAGGCCCCCAGGTTGCCCCCAGCTTCTGTCTAGCGTGGCTGCAAAGTGGGGTCCCACAGCCGCCTCCGTGCATTCTGTCCTTTGCTAGAATAGCTCACAGAACTAAGGGAGAGATTTAACTCATCCTGGTCAGGTTACTGTGTAATAAAAGACAGGATAAAGGATACAGATGAGGAGATGCGTAGGGTGAGGTCTGGAAGGGTCCAGAGATCAGGAGGCTCCGTCCCTGTGGAGTTGGGGTCCGTCACCCTCCTGTGTGTAGAAGTGTTCACTGACACAGAAGCTCGCTGAACCCCGCAGTACTGGGATTTTTATGGTGGCTTCGTCACATGGGCGTGACCCATTATTCACTCCACATTTAGACCCTTTCCTCCTCTAGGACGTGGGAAAGACCCTGTCACTCCATATCTGTATCTTTGCCTCATGGTGGTCCATATGTAGTGCTAGCTCATGGTAGTTTTAATTTGCACTTCTTGGTTATTTATGAGGTTGAACACATTTTCACATTGGCCATTTCGATTTTCTCTTTCGTGAAGTACCGATTTAAATCTTTTGCTTATTTTTCAATTGCCTGGTCTTCCGTGTAGGACATTTTTCTGTGTTCTGGATTCCGTCCTTTGTCCGCTTTGCTAGCTGACAGCCGTCTTCTCCTGTTCCGTGGCCTGTCTTCTCATTCTTCTTGCCGCCTACCCTGGTCCACGTGCAGAGGTCACACCTTTCGGTGCATCTCATCACCACGTCCTTTATGGCGAGTGATTTCTGTATTTTATTCATGAACTATTTCCTTAGCCTGTGGTCAGGAAGTTATTCCTTTTTCCTTTTACATTTTGATTTTAATACTCTAGAATAGATTTTTGTGTAAGGTGTGAAGTAGGCTACAGATTAATTTTTCCCACGTGGATGTCCAGCTGTCCCACCGTGACGTTGTAAAGACTGTCCTTTCTCCCCTGTGTGCAGAGCTGCCATATGGGACCTTGATTACAGTGTTGACTGTCAGTGTGGCTCTCAGCATCCTCGTTTTTAGTCCTAGATCGCAAAAGGAGTTACTTCAGCTTTTCTTCTTTGTCATGCTCACTCTAGGTTTGTTTCATATATGCCCTTTATTAGATTAAGGAAGTTTCCTTTTATTCTTAGTTTGCAGAAAACTTTTAAAAAATCACTAGTCATTGAATTTTGTCAAGTGCATTTTTATTTGTTCATTGTAATCATATGATTTGTTTCCTGTAAATCTCAATATAGCAAATATCACTGATTTTTGAATGTTAAGCTAACTGGCATTTTAGGGATAAGCCCAATTTGCTCCTAATTTATTATCCTTTTCATGGAGCCTGCTGGATTTGGCTTGCTCACATTTTATCTACAGATAAAATGTTTTCCTATGAGTGGAGTCATGTAATATCTGTCCTTTTGTGACTGACTTACACTACTTAACATAACGTTTACAAGGTACGTCCATGTTCTGATCCATGTGTCAGAACTACATTCCCTTTTATGGTTGAAGAATATTCTTTTGTATGTACAAACTGGATTTTGTTTATCCATTTTTCTCCTGATGGACACTTGAGATGTTTCTACCTTTTGACCATTGTGAATAATGCTGCAATGTAAATTGTTGTTCAAGTATCTGTTTGAACGCCAGATTTCAGTTCTTTTAGGTATGTGCCTAGGAACAGAGTTTCCTGGTCGAATTCTGTGTTTAGCTTTCTGAGGAACCACCAGACTGTTTTCTAGTCTGCACCATTTTATATTTTCAGCAGCAATGTATGAGAGTTTATATCCTCATCCATACTTGTTATTTTACATAGTTTTAAAACTATAGTCATCCTAGTAGGGGTGAAGTGATAGCTCATGGTGGTTTTTGTGTGCATTTTCCTAATGACTAATGATGTTGAGCATCTTTTCATGGCTTGTTGGCCATGACCAGTTGACCCTTGAGTGACACAGGTCAATTTTTTCTTACATTGCTTATGCTTTTGTGCATTACATCCCCATGTCTTATTCTTTTTATAACTGGAAATTTGTACCTTTTTACTCCCTTCACTCATTTTGCCCGCCCTCCACCCCCGCCTCTGGCAATCACCAGTCTGTTCCCTGTACCTGTGAGCTGCTTCTTGTTGTTGCTGTGTTTAGATTCCACATATAAGTGAGATCATACGGTATTTGTCTTTCTCTTTCTGACATTTCACTTAGCATAATACCCTCAAGGTCCATCCATATTGTCACAAATGGCAAGATTTCCTTTTTTTTTAAAATGGCTGAATAATATGCCATTGTGTGTGTGTGTGTGTGTGTGTGTGTGTGACATTTTATCTATTCATCTGCCGATGGACGTTTAGGTTGTTTCCATATCTTGGCTATTGTAAATAATACTGTAATGAACATTGGGGTGCATATATCTTTTTGAGTTAGTGTTTTTTGTTTGCCTTGAGTAAATACCCAGAAGTGGAAATGCTGGATCATATGGTAATTCTATTTTTAATTTTTTTGAAGAACCTCCTTACTGTTCTCCATAGCGGCTGCACCAATTTACAATCCCACCAACCGTGCACGAGGGTTCCCTTTTCTCCACATCCTTACCAGAACTTGTTATTTCTTCTCTTTTTGATAGTAGCCATTCTAACAGGTGTGAGGTGGTATCTCATTGTGGCTTTGATTTGCATTTCTCTAATAATTAACAGTGTTGAACATCTTTTCATGTGCCTGTTGGCCCTCTGTATGTTTTCTTTGGAAAAATGTCTATTCAGATAATCTGCCTTCTTTTTAACCCCTTATGATATATATGATTTGCAAATATTTTTATTTTATAGGTTGCCTTTTGATTTTGTTGATGGTTTCCTTTGGCAAAAGCTTTTTAGTTTTATGTAGTCCTGCTTGTTTATTTTTGCTTTTGTTGCCTTCGCTTCTGCTGTCAAATCCAAATAATCATTGCCAAGACCAGTGTCAAAGGAGCTTCCTGCCTATGCTTTCTTCTAGAAGTTTTATGGTTTCAGGTCTTACATTCACATCTTTAATCCATTTTGAGTTAATTTTTTGTGTAAGGTGTAAGATAGTGGTCTAGTTTCATTTTTTTTTTTTTTGGCCTGTGGCTGTCCAGTTTTTCCAGCACCAGTTATTGAAGAGACTCTCCTTTCCCCATTGTATATTCTTAGCTCCTTTGTCATAAATTGAATGGCCACAGATGCATGTTTCTGGGCTCTCTGTTCGGTTCAGTTGATCTATGTGTCTGTTTTTATATCCTTACCATACTGTTTTGCTTACTGTAGCTTTGTAATATAGTTTGAAATCAGGGAGTATTATGCCTCCACCTTTTTCTTTCTCAAGTTTGCTTTGACTGTTGCAGTCTTTTGTGGTTCCATACAAATTTTATGACTGTTTGTTCTATTTCTGTGAAAAATGCCTTTGGAGTTTTCGTAGGGATTGCACTGAATCCGTAGACTTCTTTGGGTAGTGTGGACATTTTAACAATATTAATTCTTCCAAACCTTAAGTGTGGACTATCTTTCCGTTTATTTGTGTTTTTCAATTTCTTCCATCAGTGTCTTAAAGTTTTCAGTGAACAGGTCTTTCACTTCATTGGTAAAATCTATTTCTAAGTGTTTTATTCTTTTTGATGCAGTTGTAAATGGGATTGCTTTCTTAATTTCTCTTTCTGATAGTTTAGTGTATGGAAACACAGTAGATTTCTGTACATGATTTTGTATCCTGCAGCTTTAATGAATTCATTTATTTATTGTAACTTTTTTTGGTGGAGTCGTTAGGGTTTTCTATATATAATATCACATCATCTGCAAAGAGTTACAGTTTTACTTCTTCCTTTTTGATTTGGATACCTTTTATTTCTTTTCCTTGTCTGATTGCCATGGCTAGGGCTTCCAATACTTTGTTGAATAAAAGTGGTGAGAGCAAGCAACCTTCTCCTGCTTCTGATCTTAGAAGAAATGCTTTCAGCTTTTCACCTTTGACTATGATGTTAGCTGTAGGTTTGTCTTAAATGGCCATTATTATATTGAGGTATGTTCCCTTTATACCCACTTTGTTGAGACTTTTTATCATGAAGGAATGTTGAATCTTGTCACATGCTTTTTCTGCATCTATTGAGATGATCATATGATTTTTATTATTCATTCTGTAAATGTGGTGTATCACAAATTGATTGATTTGCGGATGCTGAACTATCCTTGCATTCCTGGAATAAATCCCACTTGATTATGGTGCATCACCTTTTTAATGTATTGTTGAACTTGGTTTGTTAATATTTTGTTGAGGATTTTTACAGCTATGTTCATCCGGGATATTAGCTTGTGATTTTCTTTTCTTGTGTTGTCCTTGCCTGGTTTTGATATTAGGGTAATGCAGGCCTTGTAAAATGAGTTTGGAAGTGGTCCCTCTTCTATTTTTTGGAAGACTTGAGAAGGATTGGCATTGATTCTTCTTTGAATGTTTGCTATAATTCATCGGTGCAGCCATCTGGTCCTGGGCTTTTGTTTGTTGGGAGGTTTTTGATTACTAATTCAATCTCCTTATTAGTAATGTCTGTTCACATTTTCTGTTTCTTTATGATTCACTCTTGGTAAGTTGTATGTTTCTAAGGAATTTACCCATTTCTTCTAGGTTGTCCAGTTTGTTGGTGCATATTGTTTGAAGCAGTCTTTTAATGATCCTTTTGTTTTTGTAGTATCAGTTCTAACAGTTCCTCTTTCATTCTTGATTTATTTATTTGAGTCCTCTCCTTTTTTTTTCTTTGTGAGTTTGTCAGTTTTGTCTTTTCAAAGAACCAGCTCTTGGTTTTATTGATCTTTTTTTTTTTTCCCTCTTGTCTTTAAGTCTCTAATTCATTTACTTCTGCTGTAATCTTTTTAAAATTTCCTTCCTTCTACTAACTTTGGGCTTTGTTCTTTTTCTAGTCCTTGAGTTATAAAGTTTGTTTATCTGAGATTTTTCTCATTTCTTGAGTTTTAGGCATTTATATCTATGAAATTCCCTCTTAGAAATGCTTTTGCTACATTACCTAAGTTTTGGTATGTTGTATTTCCATTTTTATTTGTTTTTTGATTTCTCTTTTGATTTCTTCATTGACCCATTGGTTGTTCAGGAACATTATTTCATCTCCACATATTTGTGAATTTTCCAGGTTTTTGTCTAGTAATTGATTTCTAGTTTCATACTATTGCAGTCAGAAAAGGTGCTTGATATGATTTCCGTCTTCTTAAATTTGTTAAGACTTATCTTGTGACTTAACATATGATACTTCTGGAAAGTGTTCTGTTTGCACTTGAGAAGAATGTATATTTGGTTTGGTTTGGTTTGGATGGCGTGTTCCGTATATATCTGTTAAGTTCTTCCGCTCTAATGTGTCACTGAAGGCCAGTGTTTCCTTATTTATTGGTTTTCTGTTTGGATGAGCTATTCACTGATGTAAGTGGGGTATTAAAGTCCCCTACTATTATTGTGTTGCTGTCTATTTCCTCCTTTAGGTCTGTTAATATTTTCTTTCTCCTATATTGGGTGCATAAATACTTAAAAATGTTATGTCCTCTTGTTGGATTGACACCTTTATCATTATATAATGACCTTTTTTGTCTCTTATTACAGTCTTTGTTTTCAGGTCTATTTTGCCTGATGTAAGTGTAGCTACCCCAGATTTCTTTTTTGGTTTCCATGTGTATGGGATATCTTTTCCATCCGTTCACTTTCAGTTTGGGTGTGTCCTTATGTATGAAGTGAGTCTCTTGTAGGTAGCAAATAGCTGTTGATAGGTCTTGTATTTTAATCCATTCAGGCAGTCTGTGTTTTTTGATTGGATAATTTAGTCTATGTATATTCAAAGTACTTATTGATATGAATGTACTTACTGCCATTTTGTTAATTGTTTTTAGGGCTGTTTTGTAGTTCCTCTCTTCCTTTCTTCTTCTCTTGCTCTCTTCTTTTGTGGTTTTATAACTATCTTTAATGGTATGTTTAGATTCCTTTCTCACTATCTTTTGTGTATCTCCTATAATTTTTTTCCTTTGTGATAACCGTGAGGCTTACGTATAACAACTTACATTTATGAGAGTATTTTAAGTTAATAACAGCTTATGTTTGAATGCCTTCTAAGGCTCTACGTTTTTACTTCCTCCACCACTCTTATGTTTTTGGTGTTACATTTTACATCTTTTTATCCTGTGTATTCCTTAACTAGTTATTGTGGTTACAGTTAGGTTTACTGCTTTTGTCTTTTAAACTTCACACTGGCTTTATAAGTGATTAATCCACCACCTTTTCTATGTATTTACCTTGACCAGTGAGATTGCTACTTTTATATATTTTCTTTTCACTAAGGAGCATCATTTCTTTTCAGCTTAAAGAAGTCCCTTTAACATTTCTTTTAAGGCCCGTTTAGTGGTGATGAACTACTTCTGCTCTTGCTTGTCTGGAAAACTCTTTACCTCTACTTCATTTCTGAATGGTAACTTTGCCTGGTAGAATATTCATGGTTGGAAGGTTTATTCTTTTAGTGCTTTGAATATATCATGCCACTCCCTCTGGCCTGCAAAGTTTCTGCTGAAAAACCTGCTTATAGTATTATGGGGGTTCTCTTTTACGAAGGAAGTTGTTTTTCTCTTGCTGCTTTTCAGAGTCTCTCCTTGTCTTTAACTTTTGATGTTTTAATTGTAATGTGTCTTGGTGTGGTTCTCTTTGGGTTCACCTTATTTGGACTTCTCTGGGCTTCCTGGACCTGGGTGTTGTTTCCTTCCCCAGGTTAGGGAAGTTTCCGGTCAGTATTTCTTCAAGTAACTTCTCTGCCGTCTCTCTCTCTCTCCTTCTGGGATCCCTGTGTTGTGAATGTTAGTCTGTTTGTTGTTGTCTCATAAGTTACTTAGCTGTCTTTACTTTTTTTCTTCTTTTTTTGATTTTCTTCTTCTCTGAGTTCCTCTCCTCTGTCTTTGAGTTCACTGATGCTTTTTTTTCTGATTCGTGTAGTCTGCTGTTGAATCCCTCTAGTGTCGTTTTTAGTTCAGTTATTTTATTCTTCAGCTCTGTTACTTCTCTATGGTATTTTTTGTATTTTCTATCTCTTAGTTGCAGTTCTCACCGTGTTCATCACATCTCCTCCTGAGTTAAGTGAGCATCTTTATCACCGCTACGTTTTCCTCTTTGTGAGGTAAATTACATACCACTGTTCATTAAGGTTTTTTCCTTAGGTTTTACCTTATTCTTTCATTTGGGATGTATTCCTCTGTATCTTCATTTGCTTGACTCTGTGTGGGTTTCTGTGTAGTAGATGAGATAGCTACCTTTCCAAGTCGTGAAGGATTGGCCTTCTGTAGGAGGTGAACCTTATTTTTCAACCCTGCCCGAACTCTTGTCTCTCAGACCTTTGTGGTTTTCCAGCCTTCCTGTTTTATTTTTAGTGGCGCCCGGTAGTTGAGGGTGTGCTAAGGCCCGTCATTGTCCCAGAGGAGAGGATCTCAGCACCTAGATTCAGGCTGATTGGAAGCCAGACCCTCAAGCAGCAGCTTTTAAAGAATGCAAATACATATCCAGTCTTGTGAGTGTAAGCCCTGCTGTCCACAGACCAGAGGATCTGGAGGGGTCCTCTGGGTGGCAGCCAAAAAGTCAGGGCTCCAGATGAGTGTATAAGCTCCTTTCTGGGAGTTACTGGTGAGCTGTAGTGAGGCAGAGGGAGAACAGACAGATGTGCCTGGCCTACACCTCCATTGCCTCTAGATGTGTGACACACCTGAAGCCTGCACCCAAGCCTGAAGCTCCAGAACAAGCAAGTTGGCCTCGTTCACAGAAGGGCAAGGAGTGTCTTTTCAGTGTGCTGGCCGTGCAGTGCCCTGGGGGTGGGAGTTGGCCAAGAACTCTCTGACTGTTACATCATGGGACCCAGGAATGCAAGCCCCCCTGGCCTCTAGAGCCAGGCACAAAAACTGGGTCACCAGATGTATGTAGAAGCTTCCCTTGGGGGGATGCTGGCACTCTGGAGCAGCACAGAGGGAGAGCGTGAAGATGTCACACACTGCCTGGAATGAGGCAGAGGAGGTGCACAAAGTTGGCATCTGCTGAAAAAAGGAAAAAATAAGAAAAAGAAGTAAAGAGAAAAAAAAAGATGGCACCCACTGGTTTTAGCAAGGCAGAGGGAGAGTGTGGAAGAGGACACCCACCAGAAAGAAAGGAAGAAAAAGCAGCACCTGCTGGCTTTAGCAAGTGTCAACTGAAAAAAACACACAACCTAAAAGTTGAGAATTATGTTTTATTTGGCGAACTTTCTGAGGACTTAAGCCCAGGAGGCAGCCTCTCAGATAGCTCTGAGGAACTGCTCTGGAGAGGTGAGGGGGAGCCAGGATCTATAGGAGTTTCTGCAACAAAGACCAGGTAGTCGGAACTTCAAAAGATTACTGTTAATTAAAGAAAACCAGACATCTCAAGTTAAGGAATTTAGCACTTTTCTATGTATGGGAGGATGCAAGAGTCTGGGCTCATTGAAGTCATTCCGTTGATGTGCACTTTAGCTATCTAGGGCCAGGATCCTGCTTTTCTCCATCCTGAATCCCCTCAGGGTGCACGGTCAGCGCGGCTGCAGTGGCTGAGGGCTTGATGGCCACAGCATCCTTTGTTTCCTGACATGGCAGGCGACGTTCTCCCCTCACGCAGGGAAGAAGGAGAGCAGGGATGTGGCCCGCACCAACCACTGTCCTTGCAGAGAATTCGAGTAGGCCCCTGCCACCCAGACCAACACTTTAAAGTTAGCAAATGAGTCTTTTTCACTTAAAGTCTGGGTGATTTTTCAAAGGGCTGCTTCTGCATTGGGCCCTGTGGTGGGTGAGTCTGTGTAGGGGCCCTTTAAGGGCTGTTTCTCAGCTTCCCACAGCCTGGTAGATCTCATGGGCGTGAGCCCCATTGTGACCACATTTTAATTTAATTAACAACATTTTAGGGTATAATTGCAACTCTGTGCTAGTCTTAGCATGAACAAAGAATGGAGCCTGCTGAAATTTTCTTTGTTGCCATAAAATGGCTGACAACATTTTATAACAACACTATTTAACTTTTCCAGCAGGATAGTAAAAAGTGCACTTTAACAAAAATATTTGGAGTCTTCAGTTTCTACTGAAGTTTTTTTTTTTTTTAAAGTTTGGTATTCAGATTGTTCCCTCTTGAAGTGCAATGCAATGTCAGGCCTGTTAGTTTTTTCTTCCTTGGTTGGTAACTGGTAGACAGACCTCTTTTGGAAACTCGTTCATCACCATCATTCTGGTTGGTTGAAGCACGTTTTCACCTTTACCTTTGTCAGCCCTGTGAAATCCTATAGTTTTGCAGTGATGTTTATGGTATCCAAGATAAAAACCAATGACATTAGTGTAGCGGGCATGTATTTGATAGGAAGGGATATTGAATGAGGGCTAATATTGTGCGTTGTCAGTTTATTAGTGAATATCGTCATGTTCACTTGCCTTTGTAGCCTTGTAACATTTGGTACTCAGATCATAAATACTCAGAAGATTGGGAACCTCTGTGTTTGTATTACTGTTTTCTGTCACTGTTTTATGCTTCTGTGAGCGAATTTGAACAAATGACTTGATATAATTATAGTTGTGTGATTTTCCAAACACAAATGGCAATAAGGAGATGCCATGAAAGTTGATGAGAAGGAACAAGGGTTCTGACAGGCATAACTGCTGCAGCACCTGTGTGGCCTAGGTAACAGTGACAGCACTAGATTTCTGCAAAAATCATCACCTTGTTGCAAATTTGAACATAGGTCAACAGAATTTTGATTTTTTTTCCCTTGGACAATGCTCAATTCCCAGTGGGAACAAGTGCCTGCGGACCGTGTAAGGGACCATTGGACCTTGTAATTGTCAGCAGGTGGCAACTTAAGAATCAGGAATTGATCTACTCTTTCATTATGTTGTAAACATAAAACTAATGCCATGTTATATATGTTGTATGTCAATTTTATCTCAATAACAGTAATAAAAAAGAATTAATCTGCTCTCTTGCACTGTTTCCTCAGAGGCTTGAAGCCCAGTTCCAAATTTGGAAAAGTCCCTTCCTTGCCCCCCTGGCAATCTCTTGATTGGTAGAACATGCTGTGCTAAGTGACATTTAAATTAAAGGGGGCATTTTTTGGTGTTCTTCCTATGAAATAAATGAGAATTGTTATATCAAGAGTCTGTTTTTATAACCCAAATTCCATATGTGCTTGTGTGTATACATGCTAACTAAAATTAGCCAAATCACTAGGCTTTATTTTGCAGTGTTCTTCCTTATCACAAAAGAGATTTTGCCTTTTAAAAAAATTCTTAATACAATCTTAGGGTTTAGTTTTAAAAGGGAGTTATTGGCAGTTTGAGTGATCTTGGTAGATTTTAAATCCCTGTTGCTGTGGAATTGTTCATTACAAAATATTCTTTTCTCTTTGGTAGTAAGAACTTTATTTAGTGGGTTTATATTGTTCTTGGAACTTGGCATCCAAAAGATGTGACTCTTTTTTCCTTTTAGAAGAGACCTTGAGGGATACACAGCAGTTATAGTAAAAATGGAGACCAAACTGTTACTGAATTGGTTGACTGGACCCAGTCAGGGTCCTATCCTGGGCCAGACCCCCATCCCAGCCAGGGAGATTCTTTTTCCAATTGGATTCATGCAGCCAGTAACGAAACCAGTGCTGATACTGGAACAGTACCAGCTTTATTCGAAGGATGGAGAAGCGGGAATCTAGTTTGCAAATCACCTTCTCAACCCAATTCAGGTGGAGACACCACATACATAGGAGGGTTGAGGTGAAAGGGAGGGAATTGGGAAGAGAGGGAGGAATATTCATTAGTTATTCAAGAACAGGGGTGTGGTTTGGACCCAGAACTGAGGGAACTCTCCTTTTCAGTCCTTGTATGGGCTTTTCTGGTTGTCATGGCAGCTGTCAACTGTCATGGGCTGGTGGCTGTGTCATTTAGCTAATGAATTACAATGACCACGTAATGAGGCTCAAAGTCTACAGGAGGTCACATCTTCTGCCATCTTGGGTTTGGTTGGTTCCAGCCAGTTCTTGTTTTTCTCTCGCAGCTTCCTCCTGAAACTTAGATAAGAGCAGTTGGTTTCCCTTTGAGGAGGGGCGGGGGTATGATTCTGGGGCAACAGCCTTGGTAACAAAACCAAGAAGATGGTTTTATGCTGTGAAGATGTAACTGAACAGCTATTATAAGGCTATTGAAATCAATACAATTTAAAAAATATTTTATTTGCCAAAACTCACATTAAATGTTAAACTTCTCTTTCTGACGTAGTGCACTTGAACCTCCTAAATTTTTAAATACTGTTCAAGAAGTGCGTGTGAACGTGTTTTAAGGTACGGGACAGAGTAGCTAAAGTCTGTAAGACTTCTTGACAAGTGAGGATTGTGAAAAAAAATCACTCTTGTAATTATTGTGAAAGGATTTTTGTGATAGCAGATATTTCTTAGACTGAATTTTTATGATACAATTTGAATATAAAGATGTTATTTGGGATTGCCTTCATTATGTAGGGATCTAGTTTAGTATTTGATTTCATTTTTTCCTGAAAGGGTAATCCAGGGATGCAGCACTCTTAGTAGAATAATTTCTCACTACTTCCCTAGTTTGAAATGCTACCTTTATCTTATACTAAATTCTTTACGTGTACTAGGTCTCTTTCTGGATATTCTCTTACATTTCAGCAGCTTTAAGCTGGCCACTCTTGGAGTTTTGAGGGTGGGGTTTACCCCTGATGATTATGATTTCTGTTACAGACAAAATTTCAAGCAGTTTAAAGAAGATTTGTGTAGGCTGGAAGGGCGGGAAGCATTTAGGTTGGTGGTTATCAGTTTCGAACCACCAGTTTATTATTTTTAGCTTAAAATAAAATGTAGTTACACTGTAGGTTATTCCGTTTATTACTAAGATTCGTGCATGAAGTACATTGTCATCACTAGTTGGAAACTCTCACCTACCACGTCTTTTCCCCATGGAAGCGGGGCTTTTATATGTTTTTGATAACACAGGTTTTCTTAGCAGCACAGCTGTTGCATTACTGCGGAGCAGATTGTTCTTGGGGATGTCACGAAGGATATTTCAGGAGAATCCTTGAAAAGAAAGCCATTGAAGGGATTCTGTCTCTTGAACTCTGCTAGGGGCTTTCCTTTCACTTAATTGCTTATTAAATTCAACTAACAAGCCTCCAAGAGGAAATGATAAAAAAGATGATGGCATCTACTGTGTAGCTACTAAGGGCGGCCCAGGTGCCAGGTGTTTTCTGCATTCCTTCCATTGTAAGACAGGGAGGTGTTACGGGAGGTGCTGAGCACTCGTCCTTTATCTCTGCCGATGATTGCAGTAGTCCTGGGAGAAGCGCTCACCTCTCCTTCTGTACAGTCAGTGAACTGCCTTCCGCTTACTTGGTTTCTCTTGCAGTTCCTTATCCTCCTGATGGATGTTGGTACCTACTGGTGTGTTCACTGTTTACCATTTAATACACCGAATAGTAGCTACAGAAGTTAGAGTTAATATTAAGTTAAGATTAGGTTGCCGTCCTGCAGTGTAAGTTAAAACCCAGATATACTATTTGGCTTGGTCTCACTATATGTTATGCTAAGTTTTAAATATATTATAAATATTGAAATAAATGGAAATAAATCCTATTGTACTATTAACTGCAATAAAACAAATACAGTGCTTTAGCTTTTGTAGCCAACTGTTCCAGGCCAGGAGGCCCTATCACTGGTTAAATACAGTATAAATGCGTATCCAGTTTTCTAGAAGACAGCTATCGGCCGTACTTTATAAGAGTTTTACAAGTAATTTTCACTTTGCTGTGACTTCATCTTCTGGAATCAAAGTGTTGTCACATTGGTGTGGAGGACGCCGTCCGCGAGGCCACCACGGCCAGCGTGCACTCAGTTGGGAATTGGACCCGACCTAGGTTTAGAGGTGGCAGCTAAACGTGGGAGTTCTGTGCAGGTGTGTGCACTTAACCTCTGTTAACTCACCCTGATTTATAGACTTTAAGGCACCTGATACCTCGTTTCAGTGTGCTTCGCAGATACTGTTTTTACAAATTAAAGGTTTGTGGCGACCCTGCATTGTCAGATGATGGTTAGCACTTTTTAGCAATAAAGTATTTTTAAATTAAGGCATGTCCATTGGGTTTTTGGACGTAATGCTATTGCACACTTAATAGGCCGCAGTGTAGTGTAAACGTAATTTCTATATGCATTGAGAAACCAAAAAACTCGTGTGACTCAGTTTATTGCGATATTCGCTGTCTCATAGTGGTCTGGAACTGAACCGTAGTGTCTCTGAGGTAGGCTTGTAGCTGGAACTAAGCGATCTGCCGTTTTATAATTATTAAAATTATTTTGCATATTTAAAAACTCAGCCTGCCGAATGCTTTAATAAGTTATTTGCAGTTGAGGGAGAGTGTAAAAAAGAGAATGCCTCTATCAGGGTTGAATTAAAATATTTCAGTAGTATAGGTAGTTTTGGAAATAAAACATAGTTTAAAGGAGAAAAATTGAGGCCTGTTATGAATGGCACGGAATTGTGCTGATTATTTTACCTGTGACAAAGTGGAAAATTTAAAGCTTGGTGTATCCCATTTTATTAATATAATAAAGTTTTATAGTGTTGTTCTGGGCGTCGATATATGTTCTTTAGTGTTTATTAGCCCATGGTTATAGTAAAACGTTTTAGTCCTGTGCCTGGCCATACTGTATAGAACGCAAATATCAAAACTAAGGAAAAAATCGAATACATATATTTCTCTTTCCCAAGTCTTTTTCTATATGATTTCTCAGTATTTTGGTCACGTATGGCATCTAATATGATTGGACACAGAGAACATCTTTTTTATCATTTAACGTAGGTTTATAGCTTCCCCAGACTTGTTCTAATAATGAAGCTATGAGGGAAATGACAAGAATGGTGATATTAAATTTCTCTAGACTCACAGTAAATTTTTCCATCCTGATGGCAGGAATGCTGAGCATCTGGAATCTGCGAGAAGAGTGAACTGTTTGCTGTGGGAAGACTGTCATCAAATTCTGAGCCATTTATTCTCTTAGGAACTACTGTCCTGTACAGAATGTTATAGTTTTATAGAAGCACTTTGCTGGAATTGGAGAAATGTCTTCACTTCTTCATGCTTCTGTATTTTTGAGATGTTACTGTTTTGAGAATTTTATTTGTGATAAAATGTCACATTTTATCATTAATTTCCTTTGATTTAATAATTATTTATATTTGTCCAAATACAGTAAAATAGCAAGAGTTCTTGGGAAAATTGTTGCGAGACCCATTGTTAAAAGGCTCAAAAACAAGATCTGTTTCAAAAAAAAAACCAACTACTACCTCTTGAGATGAATTATACTGCTGGCTGGTTTTGCACTTTCTCTGCATGCAGCCAGGATTCCCTGATGCTTAGTTTTGCCAAAAGAAGGAGGATATGAGTGATTTTATGACAAAGCTGATCCTGTATCTGATGCACCATTTTCCATTGTCACTTCAAGAGGCAGCGGCCCAGAGACCCAGAATGATCGAATAATTGGAATGAACATTTGTGGTCAGATCTGCTCTGAGTCATTTGTTTTCGCAAGGCTACTGCGGCCTGGTGTAGCTCTTCATCTCCAGAGTGTTTCCTTGTTGTGTCTAACCCTGGCAGGCTGGAGAGAGTGAGGATATATAGAATTATCTCAGTAAAGGGATTACTGTTACTTTTCTGTAGTCACTTGAAGCATTTGAAGATGAGTGCAGTTGTTCACGTTAGTGTGAATGACAAATGATTGGTTCCTAGGAGCTTCAGTTTGGATTTTGAATTAGGACCGTGCATCAACACAATTTACACAAGCCAATGTTGTAAGAACTTTGTCAGTGAATACATGACGTTGATATCACCAGAATTAGAGTTAGTGCCACTTCTTGCAAGTATTTGTTGCATTATGTTCATCTTGAAGGTTTTAATGCTGTTTTAGAGCTGGGACCATTTGTCAGCTTTCTTCCCGCTTTTCTTTATCTACTGTGCAGATGTCTAGACTGACCTGAGT
This sequence comes from Eubalaena glacialis, assembly GCF_028564815.1. Lineage (NCBI taxonomy): Eukaryota > Metazoa > Chordata > Mammalia > Artiodactyla > Balaenidae > Eubalaena > Eubalaena glacialis. Next base: position 1,074,522 of record NC_083717.1, on the reverse strand, counting down.
CAGGGGTATGTGATCACTTTCTTCATTTCTCTTCTCGCTAGTTCACGCTTTACCCAGTACATGGGGTCCATCACTGCCCGTCTTTATTGCCTATCGTGGAAAGCTTTTCTCCAGCAGCATAAACTTACATTTTCTATTCTGTCTCCTTGATGCCCCGGCATACGCATATGTTTTAGGTTTAATTTGGAATTTATTTTTATTTTAAATACATAGGATATACAGTTAAATGAGGCATCATTCTGAGCTTTACAGATGACTCATTTAACCCTTATTACAATCCTAGTAAGGCTAGGTCAACTATGCCTTTAATACAGTTTAAAAACTGGATGCACAGAGATGTTAACCAATTAACAGTTGCAGAGTTGGGATTTGTATTTACGTCATTGGCTGCGGAGTCTAAGCATCTACCCCCGGGCCTTCGTATGTGCATTTCTTTTTCCTATGGGTCTTTCTACTCCCCACTTCATCATCCCCAGCTCGCGTCTGTACTTGGACCATCTCAGCACAAGCGTCACTTCCCCGGGGAAGCTTTCCCTGAGGCTGTTCACATCCCACTGCTGCACTTTCCCCAGCCATGACCCCCTCCCGTGCAGCGCGTTCTCAGTTACAGCTCTGCCTTTATCCTCACGACAATGTCTGATGCCATCTCCCACACTACACTGGGGGATGACTTTCCTTTCTCTCCCTCAGCCTTGTATCCCCAGCTTTAAGCAGTCTGGCGCTGCCATGGTGGCACTCGGTATTTGTGGAGTGGGGTCAGGAAAGGATCCAGAGGAATTTAGAAACGCAGAGGGAGTTTGCCAGCTTCCTCCGTGCACTTGAGACGTTGTCAAGTGTGTTATGCTAAACCTGTTCGTGAAAGTCTGAGGTCAGACTGTTACCACGCTTGTTTTGTCTTCCAGATAATCTCGGGGGTCCTGGCGGAGGGCACTATGACAGCAGCAGTGATCACCAGGAAGTTAATTATCTAGCGAGTTGGTGTAAGATTGCATGGAAACAGTTACGCTTTCAGGGGATAGCAAATAGCGGTCCACCGTGGCTGGAACGGAATTAGGGGGGAGGTTGTGAGCCGTCGTGGTGGGAAAAGGTTTATGTCAGGATAGTACCCAGAAGTGAAATTTTTGAAATTGTGAAAGTAACGTCTATTTTGTAAAAACTCAAGCAATGCAGAAATATGTACATATATATATCAAATATGAAATATACATACACACATATAGTGAAAATGAAAGTAATTATTTCCTGTTCGTTCTGGTTTCTCTTCCTGGATTAAACGCTGGTGGAGTTGGATATAGATCCAGGCTCCAGGCCCCCTAGAAATGGAATGAATGAGTGAACGAAGGAGCTGGCTCAAAGGGAATGCATGTAGGCTTAAAATTTTCATATTGCCAGTACAATGCCAATGTATGATTTGCCTGCTTTATTCATTTTTCCATTCTCCCAGGTGACTCTTTCCAACCTTTTCTTTCGAACGCAGACACTTGATTCCCTGTCGTCACTCCCCACAGGTCTCGTAGTTTATACTGAAAACACCGTGTGATGGTAGGAGAGTCTTCCCGGTCACCCTGCCACGTCCCCCCCTTCCCTCCCGTCGTCCTTGGAGCCACAGACGACCCGTCCATGCTGCCGTCTCAGCCGTCCCTCCACGTGTGCCTGACCCTGTTCCTTCTCACCTCCTTAAGGCGGGGGGCGCCGATCGATGCCCTCGGCGCACAAACGGGCTGTTTTTCTCATCTTAAAGCAACTTCTTTACCCCTCCCTTCCCTGACACTTGACAGACATTGATTCTGTTTTGTACCAACCCTCCTCCTAAGAGTCGTCAATATTTGCTCTTTCCAACGTGTCACTCGACATCGTTAATGCTCTGCGGTCATCGCCTGTCACGCTGCCAGAGTCGGTAACCTTCACGTGGCTGGATCCGACGGGCAGTTCTCGGGCCTTGGTGTACCTCCCTGACGGTGGCCTCTCGCGCCCTGGCCGTCACCCTTCCAGGCCTCCGGGACAGCAGGCCCCCGTGCTCCCGCGCATCTGGTCACCGCGGAGACCCCGGGGCTCGGTCCTCGGCCTCTCCTCCTCCTGTGTGCACACTCATGTCCCCGGGTCTCACCCAGGCTCGTGCCCAGGGCACCGAAGTGTGCATCTTCAGCGCAGCCTCTCTGCGGAGCTCCTGGCTTCTCCATCCAGCTGCCCACCTCATCTCCACCTGGACATCCCGTCCACATCTGCAGCTCACTGGCCCAAAACTGAACGTCCCCGTCTCCCTTGATGGCAGCTTCAGTTTTGCGGTCGGTCATGCTTGTTTCTTTTCTTCTTCTCATACCCCTCATTCCATCCGACAGAAATTCATAATTGGCTCTTCCTTCGAAATCTCTCCAGAATTTGAACGCCCCTCGCAGCTCCCGCCCGCTGCTGCTGGGTGCAGGCCGCCGCCCTCTGTCGCCTGGGTCCCTGCCTGACCCTCTGACTCGTTCTCTGCCTCTGCGCTTGCTCCCCTGCCCTCTCTTCTCAATTCAGCAGCCAGAGCAACGCTTTTAAGATGTAACTCAGGTCGTTCTACTCCTTTACTCAAAAACCCGGCAGTGGCTCTGTCCCTATAAAATAAAAGTTAAGTTCTTTGCAGTATTTGTCCTACAAGAGCCAACGTGACCTGGTCCTCGTTTCTTCCCTTAGACCGTCTCTCCCTCCCTCTGCCCCGGTCAGCCTGGGCGCCTTGCCCTCCCCAGACACTGCGGGCAGCCCCGGTCTTAGGGGTGGGGCTTCTGTGCTGTCTGACCCCTCTGCCTGGACTGCTTGTGCCTCACGTGCCCATTAGCTCCCTCGCCGTCCTCCTCTCTCTGGGTTCCTTGGTCACCTCACCTGTCGTGGCCTGTGCCTGTGGCCCAGCACTGGGTCTGCCTTACACTGCTTGGTTTTCTCTTTTTCTATCAGTGTCTGATACACACTGTATGATTTACTGACTTATGTTTATTATTTGTCTTCCCCCTGGAGTGTTATCTCCACGACAGTCGGGATCTTTGTGGGTTCACTGATCTAGCCAAACACCTTGAACAGCATGTGGCCCAGAGAACTTACAGTGGTCAATGGATGCTGACTGAATGAACGAGTGTGTATCCCACCAAATGCCTGCTGGGTGCCTGTTCTCATGCCCTTCCTAAGACTGGGTATTTGCAAACTTAATTATCTCCTAAATTGATGAAAGAAAAGTGATATGCTTTGGCTCTTAAGAATCATTTTATATTATTTCTTAGTTTGAACACTGCTTTATGTATTGATTTTTTTGGGGGGGATCATCTATTTCTTCTACCACTGTATGCCTATTCATGTGCCATTGCCCATTTTTCTCTTGGTTTACTGATCTTTTATTATGCTTAATATCAACACTTGCTTGTTCCAAATAATTTTTAGCAGTTTCTCTGCAAACTTCTTTGGTTTTTTCGATGCATGAAAATTTTGTCACAAAGTCTGTCAATCATTGCTTTTTGTGGTTTCTAGGTTCTTTGTGTGCAAAGAAAAGCACTTAACTCCAAGATGATAAAAGTATTCTCTGAGATTGTCCCCTAGTTTATATTTGAAATATTTGATCCATCTGTAATTTGGTTGTCCAGTTGGACATTTAACTTTTCTCTTGAGGGAGCTCTTGAAGGTTTTTGAGTAGAAGATTTAAATGATAGGGTTATATGGGAGACATGGGCCAGAATTGAGTTTAAGTCCTGACTATGCCACTTCCTAGGCTAAAGGTACTTCCTCCTGTAAACTGGAGAGAGTAATAGGACCTGCTTATAGAGAGCACTGAATGAGGTAACCTGTAAAGCACTTTACCATAGCTTATACCGTAGTATTAGGTATGGTGAACACTACTAGGAATTTCCACTGGTAATAATTTTTACTAAGTATTATTTTAGGAAGCTTTAGGAGTTGGTGGTAGGAAGGATAGATTAAGGAAGGGGGAGACAAAAGAAATAAACGCAATTTTGAATATTCAATAGCTAGTTTTATTAGGCAGGGTGAAAATCGCTAGGGGTCTGACTATGATGATAGGAAGCTTTACCCACAGTTAAAATTGCTATCATATATTTCAGTAAATTGGTGAATCTTATAAAGTCATGAAATTTTAATGCAAGATGATGACGCTTTATCTTCCGATCAGTGTATTATGACTTCGGGTGAATTGTTTATTCAACACGGTTGGGTCAGTGTTATCCTGCCTTCCACAGTCCTTGATCACATCACCTGCCTATTACTCACATACAAGATCCTGATAGGAAGTGTGACTGTAGCTTTACAGTACTACTCTTATCTAGATATTGCAAAAAAAAAAAGAAATTGCAGGACAACTTACTTGAAGTTACTAAAGCACCAAAGTATTTATATCTGTATGTAAAATACTACTGCTGACCCTCTGTCACTTGTGTTGCCTCAGAAGGCATCAAGAACATAGTCTGACCATAGGTTTTGTTGAGGGAGAAAAAGCACTTACACTTGGCCCTTGAACAACGTGGGTTTGAACTGCCCAGGTCCACTGTTATGCAGATGGTTTCAGTAAATACAGTACGACATGGTCAGCGTTTGGTTGGATCTGCTGTTGTGGAACCACAGATACGGAGGATGGCTGTGGGACTTGAGCTTCCGCGGATTTGGGGATCCTAGGCGGGTCCTGGGGCCAGTGCGCCACGGATGCCGAGGGACGACCGTAGTTTGTTTATCTTTAAGGAAGATGACAAGTATTTTACCCGTCAGTGCAGCAAGGCTGCAGAGAAGCCAGCTGTAGCACATGAAGCTCCAATCAAGTACGTAAGTGATTGACGTTAAATTAAGCTCGTGGTCCACACGTGTGCTGGCTTAATGACCTGGCTCGCAGGGTGGGCAGTTTATACTGTACGGAAAGCATTCTCCTTGGGATATTATTCTTCGTGATGTCAGACAGCCAGCATTTGCCATCTAACCTTCCTCTAGAAAGGGGAGAAGAGATTACAATACTTCGTTCCTAGACAGCAGGCTTCAGGAACCAACTCGGAGATCTTAAAAGCATCTTTGCATCTCTCTGTGATTGGCTCTTATTACTGTGAACACCTTCATTAGCCCTCAATTTAGAATCACCCTTCTGGGCCCTGTTTTCCCCCCTTCAGATCCCAGCCCGTATCCTGCCAGCTCCATTAGAGGCTTCTCTGACCTTCATTGATGGCTCTCTTCTTAAAATTGCTAGAATAATTATTGCACATATTAATCGAGTCACCCTCGACCTAGTTTAGTTTTGCTCTTATTGATTTCTTTTCTCTCAGTATATAAAATACACTAATTTAAAAATGCTGCTTTTTTCTGTTGGAATATTTTTATGAAATAAGTTTGTTGAAACCCACAGGCATCCTTGACAGTGTCTTATATCGTATGTGCCCAAATATAAGGTGAGTTTTTTTTCCCTCTGTAAAATGATCTCTTAGAGAAGAGAGAGCTGGCATATATTCAAGTCCTTACAAAATCTCTTAGAGAGAACGTTCTCTGTTTATTCACGTGCACAAAAATGTGTGTTGAATGGAGAAGCCAAAATTACTCACATATAACCGAAATTCATAATTTTGGGGATTATTGAGAGCTCCCTTGGCAGAATTGTTTTTTAAAAAAGGAGACAATCTGGTTTAAACCAGATTTCATTATTCCTTGGAGAAGGGTTAAAAACCTCACATTTGCAATTGATAGAATTTTAAAGAGTAGGTAAGTGGTTTTGTTGATCAAAAATGTAGAGCCACAGAACAAATGAAAAACCAATCAGCTTCACCCAGATTCTCAGTGAAGGCATCTCCCATGTTCAGAACAGTGCTGTATCTCAACTGACCTAGAAGCGAAAATGATCTCATGATGAGGAAGAACTTCACTCTGAAGAATTTAAATAAAATGGTTGCGAGAAATGTGCAAATGGGGCAAAAACTAAGTATTTTACTTAATAGGTAATTCAAAGCGTATGTTTCTAACTAAGTTACAATTTAAATATTAGAGGCAATCATGAGCATCTTATCAACATCCCTGAAAATTAATCATTTATTTCATCAGCTGCCTAAACATCTATTTATTTTACTTGGAAGAGAAAATGTTTTGGCTGTGTACCTGGGCAAATAGGATTGCTTGATGTTTGCTCATATATGAGATGCATTCTGTGTCATCCAAGACTGTAAGATCCCTGGGGAGAGGGTGGCATATTCTACGCTTAGCGCTGTCCCCAGGGCTCCAACTCTGAGAGCTCACGCATGTTGATTCTTGGGCCTGCAGCCCTCGCAGCCCTGACTGGGGCGTTGTTCCTGCTGAAGGGTCTCCTGATGTTGTCCCCTCCCCTGGAGGGACCGGCCCCTTCCCTTGCCTCCACAGCCTGACCCTGTCCTGCACTCACTTTGCTAATAGCCTGTGGTGTCATCTACGCTGTAGACGCCTGCAGACAGGAATCACGTCCGATTTGTCCTAGACCTTCAGAGCTAGGGATGCGCTGGGTTCACAGGTGCCGTAGACGTTTATTAGAATGAGCTTGGGGTGACTACAGAGGAGCACAGGATAAGTTTCATGACGCAGGGAACAAGTGGATTTAGGTAAAATTTTTAAAGACACGCCGAGCTGTCTCAGCTCTCTTTACTTGCCCTCTGAATCTCAAGGACCAAAACTATTTGGATTTCATGGTATTCTTCACGATTGGGACTCTAGGAACTGAAAATAGGAATACTTTAAAGCACATGTAGGAACACAGACCCAGTTTTAGACATGGACCGAGGTGCTTTCTGGGGCCTGGATTGCTGATCTGAGTGGAAGTGATGGTTTCCTCGTTGCCTGCGTTGACACTACATACAGCCCCGGCCTAGGAGCTCTTTTAACCGTCTTTTAAATTTCTGATTGGCATTGTCCTGTCTCTTCCGGCTTTGTTCTCTGGCACCAGATGTGGGAGGTGAAGAGAAGCAAGTGTTATTGCCACTCGAGGACCGTACAAATGAGGATTGCATAAAGCTGGAAAAACACAGAAAACTCAGGCTTCTGAGCTTTGGCTAACGGAGAAATTATTACTATTTGAAAATTAAACCCAACATGTCTTATTCCCACAAAAAGCTAAGGTGTACGTGGGTAAAGTGAACAATTCCCATATGTAGAAGACGCAGGTGGTTTCATTTCTGAGTATGGTGTTATGTCCAGTTGGCAGGCGTCACTAAGCTGTTGTCTTCCCTTGGAAGCAATGCACTGAGATGTTCATTGCAAGGAGACATACTAAGGAAAGAAGAACATGGTTATTTTAATCAAGTGCCTGCCCTGTGAATTGTTCCATTGAATTCTTACAACAACTGTTGTAAGTTTCAGCTTTATTTCGAGATAATTACAGAGTCACACGTTGTAAGACATAGTACAAAGAAATCCTGTGTACTTTCACCAGTTCCCCCCGTGGTAACATCTTGCATAACTGTAGTAGCGTGTCACAACTGGGAGATCGTCATCCATGCCATCGGTTGACGTTTTTCAGATTTCCTCGGTTTCACATGTGCTCTGTGTGTGTGTGTGTGTGTGTGTGTATTTATTTAGTTCTATGCAGTTTTACCACATGTGTACATTACCATTTCTTTTTCAACACGTGAGGGAAACAAGGTTCAGATAAGTGATGTGAAATGTGTGAAGTGTAGACCTGGGGTTTGAATCTAGGTCTGTCTGTTTGATCCGAACTTTTGCATTTTTAGTAATGATAATGATGAATAACAGTCAAAATCAATAACCCAATGGCTGAAACTCAAGTTAATATGCAACATTGAGTACTTACCACGTGCAGGACTGTTCAAGTGTATTAACTCATTTAATCCCCCAAGAACTGTACCACATAAATTATATCACAGTTGAATTAGTATCATTCAACTCTAATGATATTACTAAGGAATAGGTAATCATTTTTACTACTCCTGAAATCAGTAATAGTAAAATTCTACCTTCTTTTTACATAATTTCATGTTTTGAATCTCTGATCTTGGCGATTGTAATTACTTTACATTTGTGTGTGTGTATATATATTTGTATAAAGTGAGACCTGTATCATTATACATTGACTTAGGTTGAGCTAACGTAAAAATATTTTTACTGAATTGTAAATAAGAGCTAGTTTAGGCAGGACGCCAGGTTTTTATGAGAATAAATATAAACCACCAAGAATACTTAAGAATGCAGTTGGGAGAAGGTTTTTTGTTTTTCGTTTTTCCTGCCTGGAGTATTTTGGATCTTTTTGGTCAAATACAGCTTCAGGAATGTTTCAATTTAATCGAATCTCTCAAGTTTCGTATCTGACTTCCAAAGTGGTACCCATGCATGTGGTTGTGAGTTATCACTGGTTATCAGAATATTTTAAGACTTTGGAAAGATAACAGACGCGCTAATCAGAAGTCCGTAATTTACGAGTCTTCGCTGGTTAAATATCTTGTAAAGCTGTCTTTCTAATGAACAGCAGCTCTTATTCAGACCAGAAATAGCAACAGTCCCACGTGTTGTAGACCCCAGGAGGTCTCGGTGTTTTTGTAGACAGCAGACAGAAATAAAAAGAATTTTGTCCTTTTTACCTCATGGAATCCCGCTGGAAAATGAAACATGAGCTCTGAGTTGATGCTGACTTCTGCCAGGTCACCTCCCTGAAGAGTCCCGGGCAAGCACTGCTGCAGCATTTCTTGGACAGGAGTCTGCCGGCCCCGGGACGAGACGGATGGTCTGTGTAGGCTGCTCCCGGGACACTGCGCTACTGTCTGCTTGCAGGGAGCTTCCAGTGAGAGCACGTGCAACCTGCATCTGTGGCCTTGACTCTTTCCAGGGGTATCACATACCTCCAGATTAGAGTCCGCATTTAGCCTAAGTGCTACGCAGTTTGTTGTTGTCATTGTTTAAAAAAAAAAAAAAAAAAGCGTGGCTACAAATAATGCCACACCAAGTATGGTTTATTCTGGCTTACTTTTGGGAACTTGATTTTGGACGTTCAATAACGCAAATGTTTTTGAAGCTATATATTATTAGGAACTCTTTAGAAACCACAAAACCATTTTAATGGACCATGCTATCAATTTTCTCTTCTAAAGAAGTTTTTCCTATTCATGACTCACTTCACTTTTTGGCTAACATTGAGGGGAAATGTAATAACGATTAAGGAAAGGAATGTATGCGTTTTCTTCTTCTTCTTCTTTTTTTTTTTTTTTTTGAAAGCTTGTACACATTTTCTGTCTCGGGTTATGTAAACTTGGAGGACTGTAAAATGACCACCGCATAAGGTAAAACCAGGCCTGTTAATACATACATCTTTGGAATTTAAAAATCCAAAAGCTTCCCTTGCTTCTCTGGAGAAGAGTTTTGCTTGATGGCCCAGAATACAGATGCAGTAAAAGGGACATGTTCCAGCCGTCAGTTTCACACACCTTAAGCGAAATTAATGAGATTGCTGTACGGTGACGCGTTGTGTTTTCTTTCCATTTTGTAGGTCTGTATGAGCTGCTGGCGGCTCTGCCAGCCCGGCTGCAGCCACATGTGGACAGCCAGGAAGACCTGACCTTCCTCTGGGATGTGTTTGGTGAAAAAAGCCTGCATTCACTAGTCAAGGTAAACGATGCTGTTGTCAGATGATCTTCGTGGAAAAACATATGGAAGAATATTTTGAGCGCCATCTAGTAAACCAGAGATCAAATTGTTGCCCTCCGAAAACAAAACAGCCTTGTTGCATTTCACTGCCAGGCGTGGAAGTTGTTAAAAGGATTCCACCAAAAATACATAGATGATTTCACTTAATGGTGGTGATCTGGCCGTGCATACTGATGGGGCCTACCCGTGCTTGCCCTTGTTTAGAAAAGGAATGTGAAATAGTAGCAGGAAGGGTTAGACTCCTCATGGTCAACATTCATGAGCTGGAATTTAACTTAAACAAATAAATGTTCGCAGCAAAAATTAGAAGGAATATATTTTCTGAGGTTCAGGATGACAGCTGTTCAGCAGCTACATTAATTTAAAATAATTTCCTCTAATAAAGTCAAGTGAAATTCTAGCAAAGCTGTTTCTTCTCCTGGCACAGTGCCACTGAAATGGTATTTTGTGTATAAATACAGGGACGCTAAATAGGAATAAAAAGCAGTGTGTGGAGACCGTTTTAGCCAAGCGTCACGCCGTGGAAATGATCAGCCACCAGAAACCAGATCTTGCCACACAGCAATGCTGGGAGTGATCAGAACTCCTAAAATAGTAAGACGAGAACAAGGAACTTACTGGAAAATATGCCACTCTTGCTTCTGGAAATATGAGTTGCATTTTCTCTGTTTTAACTCAAGCTGAAAGAAATGTAGAGTCTTACTTGAGTCTGGATGAGATGGACACGTATGCCTCAACAGTATCCGATCCCGTCCTCCATTCAGCTCAACCTGTTATGTATGGTTGTCTGTTGTGATAAGAGGCTTTTTGACTGATGTATAGTATTTGGAAATGAGTGACTTCTGAGGTACGGTTGCGTCACAGGACAGGAGAATTCTTACTGCATTTTTTTCTTGTCAAATTTGCTGAAATTTGTGTGCTTCAAGCAGTGGCAGTTCTCAAGAAGTTAGCGTGTTGATGTGTGGCACTCTCGTAGCAATACATATAAAGAGTGCTTTATTGGTTTATTTGGTTTTTCTATAATTGCCAAGATATCTTTGTATTCTGAATAATTTTAGGTCTTTTAGTTGCTTTCTTGGGATGTGTTAGAAATGGTTTTGGGCTTATAATTGATGAAGTTTATCACTTACTGAGGCAGTCATGAAAATATTCCTGTATTAAATGTTTGGAAGTTGGATAGTTATGGATTTGTTTAGATTGATTTGATCTCTTGAGAGAAGGAATAAAACACATTTCAGATGACATCATCACTCCTTAATCAGTAAACAAACATGCCCCCCAAACAATGGATGTATGTGTGTTTGTATTTATTTATAATGTGGCTACTATCTCAGTTTCCTTGCCTATAAAATGGAAATTATAATACCTATTGAGAAGGTTGTTTGTGAGTTTCAAATAAGATAGCGAAGGTCTTAGTTCTTTTGGTAGTTATATAGGTTAGGCAAATATAATTATTAGGAAAAAAATGAATTATCATAGCATGTGAAGGACCAAAAAGAATTGACAGAGATGGTTGTTATTTTTATTAATAGAATAAAACTGATGTGTAAAAAATTTCTTCGTTACACTCGCTGTTGAGTTTTCAGCATAGGTTGTTATTCCAAGTATGTGTCCATAATTAAGTGGCTAGGAAGCAAACTGTTATCGCTATCTGGTTTATAAAAACAGTGCAGAAAATGAATTGATGTTGCTAGTATTTTAAGTAACATAACAACATGTGTACTGTTCCAAACGTTTTTCAGTAGTTGCTGTAAAGTGTATTTTTAAAATCAGCTTTAGTATGTGACTCCAGTACGTCCTCCCTTTCTTCACAGCGCCCCACTCCCCACTGTTCTCACACGCGGGACTCCAGGGTGTCCTCTGACTGACCCATTATGTTAGTTTTCAAGTAGGAAAGCCTAGGATGCCCTGCAGGAGGTAGGTCTCATGGGACAGTAGTTTAAACAGCCGGGACAGCCTGCTTAGCTGTCGTCCAAGTGCCTCTACTGAAGGGTGGAGGAGAGAAGGCTTCGGCTTCTGTACGTAAATCTCAGCAGAGCAAAAGGAATTTGTTTGAAAAGAGTTGTTTTTAGACTGAATCAAAATGTGCTCTGACGTTACGCTCTTTCGCCTGCAGTTGACGCTGTTGGTATATGGGTTAGAACTGGGTGAATGTAAAACCTGATTTTATTCTAGCCCCAAATTTTCACAGTTCTCGTCGTCTTCTAGGTAAAAAAGAAAGTGGTTGTTAAATCACCACACAGTTTTGAATGCAGACAACTGGCTGGTCTGATGTAAAACATACTTAAGAAGAGGTAGGTTTGGTGTCGGGGTCTGTGGCAGGTACGGCACACGCCACCGTAGGACTTTGAGCTCCACGCCGGGGGAGTACTGGAGGTTGTGAGCTTGTCACTGGAAAAGAGCTATGATGATCCTATACTGCATTAGCTGCGGATTTCTTTTTTTAAAGAAAAACTTCTAAATAGAAAAGTTGAATAATAAAAACTGTGACCATGAGATCCCGAAAAAGGGTTAGGCTGAGGGTGAGGTCAGAAGAAAGATGGTACTGGTAGAAGACCTAGGAAATATCATATATAATGTGAGGCAAGACAAGGATATCCATTTTCATGTGACCTAGTGAAGTTGATAGATCATCAGTCAGCATAGAGCCACATTTTGGACCCATGTTTTGCAAATATACAGAACCATGAAGCATGTAGTCTGTGTCTGAACCTCATTTCTAAATTGATCTCCTATCCTTGTGTTTTTTCCTACTGAGATTCCGTTACTTACTTTAAATTTTATTTTATTCAGTGGCGTTGTATGTATTTTTATAATCTGGTTTAAGTTCACTTTAGAACAAGATGTGGCTTAAAGACTTCCATAACTGTATTATATTTATTTTAAAGAAGCCTGGTAGGTTTGTGTCTTCAAGAAATTTTTGTTCTTATTTCACAGTTGTGTTGGATTTCTAGGATAAGAATATGAAACTTTTAGTAACTTTTAAATAGCTGTGTATGCTTTTTCTCCCCTTTCAAATAGTTGCATACATGTGTGGGGACAGGAGAAAAAAAGGTAGCAATCTGAAGTTGATCCTTTTGGGATTCTGAAGTATTTCAACAAAACACAAATTGATTATTTTCAAGAAAAATTTCCTGATGTGATTGAATTACTGTGTGTATTTCTGTGATTTCAGTCTTACAGGAGTAATGATAAAACTCACTAGACCCTTATAACATTGCGTTATGTAGTTTTAATTTCCGATGATTGATTGCTTTGTTGGTGCTGTCTTTGTTGACGTCTTACTATGTGCCAGACACCGTGTAGGTCCCCAGGGCTAAGCTTTCCGGCAGAGCGGGTGCAGCCCCTTGTTTTCTGGCGTCTCCAGCCCCCCAGAGGGCTTGTAGATGCAGCGATGGGCAGTTGCAGCCTCCCGGGGCTGCCCGCGTTTACAGCTGTTGTGGGACACGCGAGGTGTCTCCCTCAGTGCTGGCCTCTGAGAGGTACTCAAGGAGGATTCGGTAGTTTAAGCTAAAACCTGCATGTTGAATCAGAGTTGGTCAGGTAAGAATTTAGGCGGGAGGAGGGGGAGGTCAGGCAGAAGAAACAGCTATATTGTACAAACACCAGGAGGCAGGTGTGAACCTCGTGTCTTCAGGATGGAGGCTGCCAGCTTCTCTCGGCTGCAGGTTCTCTCGGCTGCAGGTTCTCTCCTCACCCAAGTCAAGGAAGTCTTGGTTGCTTCTAGCCCTGGGCAGTTACAAATAAAACTTTGATAACCATTTGTGTGCAGGTTTTCGTGTGGGCGTTAAGTTTTCCAGTCATTTGGGTAAATACCTAGTGGCGTGATTCCTGGATCATATGGTAAGACTGTTTAGCTTTCTGAGAAACTGCCAGTCTGCCTTTCGGAGTGGCTGTGCTATTGCATTCCCACCCGCAGCGCCTGAGAGCTCCTGTTGTTCTACATCCTTGTCAGCATCTGGCGTTGTCAGTTTTGTGGATGTTAGCCATTCTGATACGTGTGTAATGGTATCTCATTACTGTTTTAATTTGCAATTCTCTTATGTCGTGATGTTAAGCATCTTTTCATATGCTTATTTGTCATCTGTATATCTTCTTTGTTGAAGTGTCTATTCAGATCTTTTGTCTATTTTTTAAATGAGTCGTTTTCCCCTTATCGTTGAGTTTTATCATTTCTTTGTCTTTCTTGGATACAAGTCTTTTATCAGATATGTGTTTTGCAAATATTTTCTCCCAGTATGTGACTTGTCTTCATTTTCATGATGGTGTCTTCACAGAGCAGAAGGTTTTAATTTTAATAAAGTTCAACTTAAGTTTTCTTTCATGGATCGTGCTTTTGGAGATGTATCAGAAACCCATTGCCATACCCAGGGTCACCTAGATTTTCTCTTCTGTTATCCTCTACAATTTTTACATTTAGCTCTGTGATTGATTTTGAGTTAATTTTTGTGAAAGGTGTAACTTCTGTGTCTACGTTCACATTTTTGCATAGTGAATATCCGATTTTTCTAGCATCAGTTGTTGAAAAGACCATCCTGTCTCCACTGAGTTGCCTTTGCTCCTCTGTCAAAGATCAGTTGATTTTTATTGTGTGGGTCTATTTCTGGGCTCTCTATTGTATTCCACTGATCTATTTGTCTGTTTTTTCACCAGTACTACCTTCTTGATTACTGTAGCTTTTATTTTCTTTTTTTTAATTTTTTTGGCTGTGTTGGGTCTTCGTTGCTGCGTGCGGGCTTTCTCTAGTTGCAGCGAGCGGGGGCTACTCTTCGTTGTGGTGCGTGGGCTTCTCGTTGCGGCGGCTTCTCTTGTTGCCGAGTACGGGCTGTAGGCGCGTGGGCTTCAGTAGTTGTGGCACGTGGGCTCAGTAGTTGTGGCTCCCGGGCTCCAGAGCACAGGCTCAGTAGTTGTGGCGCACGGGCTTAGTTGCTCCATGGCATGTGGGATCTTCCCGGATCAGGGCTTGAACCTGTGTCCCCTGCATTGGCAGGCGGATTCTTAACCACTGTGCCACCAGGGAAGCTTGATTACTGTAGTTTTATGGTAAGTCTTGAGGTTGGGTAGTGTCCATCCTCTCACTCTTCTCAGTATTGTTTCAGGTATTCTGGGTCTTTCGCCTACTCATATAAACTTTAGGATCAGTTTGTCATATCAACAAAATAACTTGCTTGAATTTTGATTGGGATTATGTTGAATATATAGATCAAACTGGGAATAATTGACATCTTAATGTTATGTATTCTTGCCCATGAGCATGGAATATCTCTTATTTATTGAGATCATCTTTGGTTTCTTTCATCAGAGTTTTTGTACTTATTTATATTCTGTACATATTTTGTTAGATTTATACCTAATTTTTGGATACTAATTTAATTTCAAATTCCAGTTGTTCATTGCTGGTGTATAGAAAAGTAATTGATTTTTGTGTATTAAATTTGTATCCTGAATCCTTGCTCTAGTCACTTAGCAGGTTTCAGAGTTTTTTTGTTGATTCTTTGGCATTTTCTATTAATACGTAGATAATCATGTCATCTATGAACAAAGGCAGTTTTATTTCTTCCTTCCCAATCTACATACCTTTTGTTTCCTTTTCTTACAGCATTAGTTAGGAATTTCAGTAAAGTATTGAATATGAATGGTGAGAGGGAGGGGACCTCCTTGCCTTGTTATTGATCTTAGGGGGGAAGAATCTAGTTTTTCACCATGAAGTATGATGTTAGCTGTAGGTATTTTATACATATTCTTTATCAAGTTGAGGAAGTCCTCTCTATTCCTAGTTTGTTGAGAGTTTTTATCATAAATGGATGTTGGATTTTTTTTTTCAAATGATTTTTTGCATCTCTTGATATGATCATATGACTTTTTTTATCCTGTTGATGTGGTGGATTATGTTATTACTTCTGAATATTGAACCAGCCTTTGCATTCCTGGGAAAAATCCCCCTTGGTTTTGGTATATAATTCATGTTATACATTGTTGGATTTGATTTGCTAATGTTTTGTTGAGGATTTTTACATCTCTGTTCATAAGAGATACTAGTCTGTAGTTTTCCTTTCTTGTAATGTCTTTATCTGGTTTTGGTAGTAGGGCAATGCTTGGTATATGGTTAGGTGTATAGTTAGGAAGTACACTCTCTGCTTTTATTTTTTCTGGAAGAGCTTGTAGAGAATTGGTATGATTTTTCCCTTAAATTCACCAGTGAAACCATCTGGGCCTAGTGCTTGCTGTTTTGGAAGGTTATTAATTATTGATTCAATTTCTTTAATAGATATAAGCCTACTTAGATCACCTATTTATCTTTGTGTGAGAGTTTTTGTCACTTGTATCTTCCAAGGAATTGGTGGAATCATGTAAGTTATCAAATTTGAGGGCGTAGAATTATTTATAATCTTTTGTTATCTTTTTAACATCCATGGGATTCATAATGATGATGACTCATTTCTGATATTAGTAGTAATTTGTGTCTTCTCTCATTTTTTTTCTTGGTTAGCCTGGCTGTAGGTTTATCAGTTAATCTTTTCAAAGAACCAGCTTTTGGTTTCATTGAGTTTTCCTGTTTCTTGTTTCAGTTCTATTGCTTTTTGCTTGTATTTTATTCTTTTTTTTTTTTTTTTTCTCCATGCTCTTTTTTTCTCTAGTTTCCTGAGGTAGACACTTAGGTTACTGATTTTAGTTCTTTCTGTTTTTGTTACCTTCAGTGCTATACTTTCCCTCTAACCACTACTTTGGCAGCATCCCACAGATTTTGATAAGTTATATTTTCATTTATTGCAAAGTATTTAAAAAATTTATCTTGAGACTTCTTTGTTGACCCATGTGTTATTTAGAATTGTTGGTTAATTCCCAAATATGTGGAGATTTTACTGCTGTCTTTCTGTTGATTTCTGTTTTAACTCCATATGGTCTGAGAGCATATGCTGTATGATTTCCATTCTTTTAAATTTGCTAAGGTGTGTTATGGCTCGGAATGTGGTCTGTCTTGTTCTCTGTGAGCTTGAGAAGAATGTGTATACTGCTATTGTTAGATGAAGTATTAGATTCAGTTGCTTGATGATGCTATTTGGTTCAACCATATCCTTACTGACTTTCTGCCTGCTGGATCTGTCAATTACTGATAGAAGAGTGTTGAAGTTTCTGAGTATAATAGTGGCTTTGCTCATTTCTCCTTGCAATTTTTAAAAAAATAAATTTATTTATTTATTTTTGGCTGTGTTGGGTCTTTGTTTCTGAGCGTGGGCTTTCTCCAGTTGCAGCGAGCGGGGGCTACTCTTCGTTGCGGTGTGTGGGCTTCTCATTGCAGTGGCTTCTCTTGTTGCGGAGCACGGGCTCTAGGTACACGGGCTTCAGTAATTGTGGCTCATGGGCTCAGTAGTTGTGGCTTGCGGGCTCCAGAACGCAGGCTCAGTAGTTGTGGCACACAGGCTTAGTTGCTCCATGGCGTGTGGGATCTTCCCGGACCGGGGCTCGAACCTGTGTCCCCTGCATTGGCAGGCGGATTCTTAACCACTGTGCCACCAGGGATGTCCTCTCCTTGCAGTTTTACCAGTTTTGCCTCATATATTTCGACACTGTCTTGTTAGGTGCATACACGTTAAGGATTGTTATGTTTTCTCAGAGAAATGACCCTGTTTTCATTATATAATGCCCTCCTTTATCCCTTATAATTTTCCCTGTTCTGCTCTCTGCTTTTTCTGAAATAGATGCAGGTACTCCAGCTTTCTTTGCGTGGTTTATCTTTCTCCATTCCTTTACTTCTAATCAATCTGTGTCTTTATATTTAAGGTGGGTTTCTTGTAGACAGTAGGTTCTTCCTTATTTAATCTACTCTCACAATCTTTGTCTTTTAATTGGTATATTTAGACCATTCATATTTAAAGTGATTGTTGACATAGCTGGGTTATATTTGTCATATTTGCCACTGATTTCTAGTCATAACACTTGTTTTTTTTTTTTACATTTTTATCACCCTCTTTCTTACTTCTCTGCTTTTAGTAGAACACCTTAT
The DNA here is from genome assembly GCF_028564815.1 of Eubalaena glacialis. Taxonomy (NCBI): domain Eukaryota; kingdom Metazoa; phylum Chordata; class Mammalia; order Artiodactyla; family Balaenidae; genus Eubalaena; species Eubalaena glacialis. Next base: position 1,056,896 of record NC_083717.1, on the reverse strand, counting down.
GTGATTCCATTTATTCTTTCTTAACATATCAAAGATTTCTTAGTGCTTGCCCTAGAGTTTGCTGCATACATTACAACTAATCTAGGTCTACTTTCAAGTAACACTGTACCATTTCACAGGTAGTTGCAGGTACCTTATAAAGAATATTCTTAATTCCTTTTTTCCCATCCTTTGTCACATTGCTGTCATTCATTTCACTTATCCATATACTGTAGTCACCCAACACATTGCTGCTATTATTTGAACTGTTATCAGATCAATTAAGAATAATAAAAATAAAAGATTTTGTTTTACCTTTATTTACTCCTTCTCTGATGCTCTTCTTTTTTCTTAATGTATTTCCGAGTGCCTGACCTATATCACTTTTCTTGTCTCTGGAAGAACTTCTTTTAACACGTGTTGCAGGGCAGGTCTACTGACAGCAAATTTCTTAAATTTAAGTTTGTTTATTTCTCCTTTACTTTGTAAGTACAGCTTCACTGGATACAGAATTCTAGGGTGGTGTTTTTTCCTTTCAACACTTTAAATATTTTACTCCAGTTTCTTCTTGCTTGCATAGTTTCTTATGAGGTGTCTGATGTAATTCTTGTCTTTGTCTTATATAGGTAAGGTGTTTTTTCACTTGAACTTCTTTCAAGATTTTCTCTTCATTTTTGGATCTTTCAGTTTGAGTATGGTATACCAAAGTGTAGATTATTGGGGATTTATTCTGTTGGATGTTTTCTGAGCTTCCTGGATCTGTGGTTTGGTGTTTCGTCATTAATTTTGGAGAATTTTCAGCCATTATTACTTTGAATATTTCTTCTTTCTCTCTCTGTTCTCCTCCTGGTGTTCCCATTATGTGTATGTAACACCTTTTGTAATTGTCCTGTAGTTCTTGGGTATTCTGTTCCTTTTTAAAAATTTCATCCTATTTCTCTTTGTGTTTCAGTTTGGGGAATTTCCATGAACATATTTGCAATCTTACTGATTCTTTCCTTGGCCATGTCCAGTCTACTGGTGAGCACATCAAAAGCATTCTTCATTTCTGTTATGGTGTTCTTCATTTCTAGCATTTCACTTTGATTCTCTCTTAGAGTTTCCATCTCTCTGCTTACATTTTCCGTCTGTTCTTGCATGTTGTCCACTTTTTCCGTTAGAGCCATTAGCCTATTTATCATACATATTTTAAATTCTCTGTTTCATAGTTCCAAAATCTGTGTCAGAGCTGAGTCTAGTTCTGATGCTTGCTTTATCTCTTCAGACCGTGTTTTTATTGCCTTTTATCATGCTTTGTGATTTTCTGTTGAAAGTTGGACATGATGTATTGGGTAATAGATACTGAGGTAATTAGGCTTTTCATGTGAGTTTTTATGTTGACCTGGCTGTGTTCAGTGTTTGCTGTAGCTCTCAGTGTCTCCCCTCCCCTGTCCCCTTTGTCTTTCCTTAAGAACTCTCTTGGAGTCTGTGTCTTAATGGCTGTCTCAGTTATAATCCACTGTTATTTTACTGGAGCCCTGTTGATGGTGGTGAGTTGTAGGGGAGAGGAATTGTTATATAATCTTCTGATTAAATGTCAGCTCCTGGGCTCTGAGGACCTTCAGAAACATTTCTTAGCCTCTTTTTTTTTTCTCTTTCCTTTCTCCCCTTATTTGAGACAGGAAGGCCAGAGGGGGCTAGAGTTATCTTACTGCCCTTTCCCCAGGTCAAGTAAAGCTCTGGCAAATAAAGCCCCTCCATTAGAGGGGAGGACTTTGTTATGGAGAAAGCTCTTGGCCTGTGTATTTCAAAATGATTACCTTTCTCCTTCCCCTGCTTGAAATAATAGGGGATTTTTCTCCTGTCACCATGAGAACTTGGTGGGGCTCCTGGAGGGAAGTGCAAGGGTCTCCTCCAAGACTGGGTCCCCAGGAGTTCTTAACCCTCGGACTAGTCACATTTGCCCACCATCACATCAGTTTGTCAAAATCACCAGTTAAGGGTCCCTACAAGTTTCTGGCTCCAGTAACATCTGCCCCTGCTAAGCTGATTTCAGCCACGACTCTCTGCATTCCTGTCTGTCCTGATTTCAGAGTGGCATTGTGTGCTGCAACTTCCATTCTCCTTACATGTCTGAGCTGAAACCAGAAATCTCCCTTCGCCCTCTTTTTAATTTGGCTGTCATTTGATTACTGATGTGTGAGAGTTCTTTATGTATTTTGGATAATAGCTCCTTACCAAATGACATTTGTAACTGGAAATGTTCAATTTCTCTTCTGAAAGATGTCTTGCAATTTTGTTTTTAATGAAACACATGACACCGTGGGCAGAGTAGTTGAGAAGTGCAAGCAAGGTGTGAGGGATGACTCAGCGGGGGGTTTATTTTCAATCTCCATATTAATATGAATTTGTGAAGTTTTTAATGCTCGTGAATTTAGGTAGAATTTTAAAAGTGAAAATCTTAATCTTGAGTCTGAAAATAAGTCTTGAGCAGATGCTCAGAAAGCAACCTGTGAATGAGAATGTACTTTAAAAATTTTATATCTTCAACCTGGAAACTTCAGGAAATGAAAAACCAGCTTGAAGGTAATGCTTGATCTTAATCTTTCAGTAATTCCAGTTTTCTTAATCATTAGTACCATGAGACTTGCTTGGAAAGTAGTTATTTCCAGGATAATTGATACAGTCAAGCTATAAAGAGAGAGAGAGAGAGAGAGAGAATTTTATTGAGCTGTGGTTTTATAATCATGCAGGCACTCCATGTTTTTCTCTTCCTTTAATCTAGAAGCAACGAAAAGCATCATATTGGGGGGAAAGGTGATATTTACACAGTAGTAAATCAGATTCAAGGCTGAAAGGCTATTTTACAAGACACTGGTCCTGGGCTCTGCAGAAACAAATTGTGCTGTTTTGGAGGGGAGAGGGGGTGTTAGGTTCAGAGAGGAAACCCGTTGGGGCGGTTATGTTACTTGCCTCTGCAATACCATTTGCCTTGGGTGGGAGGAAAAGGACAAGGCAGCCGACATTGCAAATGATCCCTGGCCACCTGGTCTGACGGAGTGGAGAATTGGGTATCAGCAGCTGGTAACGCTCCTTGGCCAATCAAAGGTAACTGTTCGGCCAGCTCTGTTGGAGCAGCCAGACGAAGTTATTTCTTATGTTATAGCTTACATTTTTTCAGGCACAGAAACATGTAAGGTCTGCCGAAGATATGAATTCCTGAGACCCTGAGTAAATTGTTGCCCTTGTAATTCACTCTCTCAAAACAGAGGCCATATGTAACCCTTCTTAGACATTTGCTTGTGACTGGGGATAGGAGGAAGGATCGTAGATACTCCAGGGGGCTGTCTCCTCCTGCCGGGTCTGTGTTTAATATAATGGAAGAGCATCTTTTAAAAGTTACTGTGAGATTGATATGTTTATTTGAATATGCTTAGCTTTAGAACAGTCATCTGAATTTGCATTTATTCATATTTGACTGACAGAATGTACATTCTCCACAAACATGAATGTACAGGGTATCCTACCTGACTTAAGAACAGTTCATTCCCTAGAATGGATAGGGTCAGGAGGTCAGTAACCCTCTCACTTCCCTTGTGGAGGCGATTCCCGTGATTCTCCAATTTCAGAGACTTAATTCCAGTAGGGAAACCTCCAGCTTCTCTAGGTTTTTCTACCTAACAGTGGCATTGCTGGGCACAGAGATGTGCCTCTCCCCCCTTCCTTAGGTTTTGCAAAATCGTTCTGCAGGTGATTGGACATACCCGGTTGGGGAGTGATTGGCTTAGTGAATTGTGTGTTTGCAGTCCTAGTACCCTGGATCATCCATCCCTGTCTATCACCCCAGCTCTGGGCTGTGCTGGTTTTGGAGGCCTTACCTTAACGTGAGGGCAGGCAGCAGTTCGCGTCCTCTTGCCGGGATGCTGTTGAGCCATGAGCGTGGTCCTGATGCTCTGAATTGGTTCTCAGAGTACATTGACCGAAGATGGTTGTGGACCCAGAGGGAAAAAGGGAACAGGCTGACCCTCAGGGCCCTGACGCAGTATGACGTGGCCGGGTCACGTAGAGCTAGGTCCGCACTTCTCTAGGTTGTGTCGGAAGGTGTACAGGAACACACACGCTGTTCACAGAAAACTCCAGGTTCAGGTGAAATTTCATATGCTTTTGTGGGCTGGCTTGGAGACCTAGCTGCCATTTTAAACAGTATTTCGAGGGTATGTGTCCCCAAATCTAAAAAAATTAGAACCACAAGTAAACTTTTGGTGTAAACTCCATTTGATTTGGGGGGAGGGACTGGATAATGTTCCCTGAGTTTATTCTGGTACGTTCGGCACTCCGCTCAGATTCATTACGTGAACGAGTGGTTTCCACACGTGGCTGAAGGAGACCAAGGTGATTTCTAGAGCGAGGAATCTTGTAACCTCCAGGACGACTTTCATCATTCAGATTAACTTCGGACCTTTTGTTGCTTCTTTTTTCCTTCTTTTCCTTTTGCTCTCACTCTTGCAATCATTTCATTCTCATTGTATTTGTCTAGTTGCCTTGCGAACATTGAGGCGTATTCTGTGTCCAGGTACCCAGCTGGCCCTTCTTGTGAATACACATCTGAAGCAGTGGTTTAGAGCTGGGACTGTGGAGCCGTGTTACATGGTCTCAGATTCTCGCTGTGCCAGGAACACTGTGCCAGCAGTAAGATGATAGTAGCAATCATAGGATTTTACTTCACCATGTCTCCTTTTCCTTATATGTTAAATGGAGACAGTAGTAGTACCTACCTGGTATGCTTCTTACGGGGAGTAAAGGAATTAGCATATGAAACATGCTTTAAATGGACCTGGTACATGAGTCACTGTTATTATTATCATTATAAACCTCCATTTCTTTCTTTTTGTTAGCTGTGCTCTGTGCTTTATCCCAGGATTTCGCTATTCTTCTCATTATCCCTTTGGCTACATTTCTGCTTTTTCAGGATGATGTGTTCTTGCCTTAATAAACTTTTGTTCTTGCCTTTTTATTTCCTTTCTCTCTGTAAAATTGCAATGGAAATTAATACAGTCTATGATTTGAAATTCTTGAAAAAGTTCTTGAGTTGGCTAAATGTGTTTTCTAACTTTTCCTTCACTTTAAAAATGTCATAGAATATTTTGGGCATTAAAAAAGGCAGAACCATAGCTTGAATACCCACATATTCACCACGCAGCTTAAGAAAGAAAAATACTGCAGATTCAGTTGAAGCCTGAGTGTCCCTTCTTGTTTCCATTCCTTTCCCTCACCTGCCAGAGGTCACCTTATCTTGAACTTCTGTTCCTAAAAAATATGAAGTATTATTTTTTCTGTTTGAAAACTTTTTATAATTAGAATCATACTTACATCTTTTGGCATTTTTTTTTGCTTAACATTTTGTTCATGCACCAAGACTGGGGTGCATCTCACACTTTTTTAGGTATTACCAGATTGCTCTTCTAAGATTGTTTCCTTTCACATTCCCACCAACAGAAGGAGAGTCCCAGTTGCTTTACATCTGTGTTAACACTTGGAATTAATTTTTGCCAACAGGATCAATTTGAAATACTGTCCCTTTATTTTAGTTTCTATTTATTTGAATATTAGAGATTGAGCTTTTCCAATTTCCTTTTTATGCCTTTTTATATCCTTTGCCTGCTTTTTCTCTTTGGTTATTTGTCTTTTTCTGGTTGATTTGTAGGAATTACTTTATATATCTGATACTGGATCTTTGTTTATATGCATTGTAAGTATCTTCTGGTCTGTGTCCCATCTACTTTTTCTGATAGTTTATTGAGTTGAAGCATACGTACACACAGATTCTTTTTGTCTTAAATGCAGAAGACAGAAGCATCTTGGACAGACCCACTGTCCAACACAAAACCCTTAGCTCATAGATCTTACGGAGAACATGTGTTAGGGTGTGAGGTGTATGTAGCCCCCGGCCAAGTCTGAGGTCTGATTTATTTCTATATGCTGGTTCCAGAGAGGTTCTCCATGGCTGTTTGCACTGATCTAACATTCCCATTTGGCTGTGAGCATCCATGTAGCGTATTTTTGGCACCTACTGTAATTACGGGTATAGTTGTTTGTTGAAGCCAGTCCTTTTTGGGCAGCAGCTGTGTGTAGTTCATCCCTGCATATTCCACATGGCTTACAAGTGACGTAGGTGTTCAAGGGAGGTGGCTATTAAGGGAGACTGGGCACCTTCCCTTCCAGGCTTCGTCTTTCCCAGTTTGGTTTCCATTTATTTCACAAATACTTGAGTGCTCGCCGAGGGCATAGTAAGAGCTGCTCACATCCCACTGGCTTTGTTTATTGAAATACTATGGTCCTTCGTAAATAATTGAAAATGTAGTTTGTTTCTTTAAATCACTTTCAGTTAACTCAAGTTGTTGCATAAGTTGTGTCATCTTTATTACAGATAGGTGACAGTAGAGAAAGATTTTTAATCCACCTGTTTTAAAATGAATGTTAGTTAATGTTTTTTATATGTCTGTAAAGATAGTAGGAATGAGGGGTGTTCTTTGGTGGTCATGATTTGGAAATCATGTACTGTTGATTTTATAATTCTTTCCATTTTCACGTAAAATACTTAGAAAATCCTTAACATTTTCAGATTAAGTACTTTTAAAAGTTTCAAAATGTTGTTTAAAATGCTCTATTGGAATTTTATAAACCAAGACTTTAATGCAAATTTATTATTTAAAAAACCCTCAAAGTGAAATCGTAGGCTTTTGTGTATATAAAATGGAGTTAATTAATTTGAAATGATTTCATTCTGCATCACAAAAGCACCCATCCTGCCATCCTGCATCTCTCCTATGGTAATACAGTTCGCAGGCACCTGTGAGGTCACCTTAGCTGTGCCCCTTGACGTCAGTCGTTAGTCGTGGCCGTGAAACTTGGGGAGTCGATAAAATGTGAGTGGAGGTGAGGTGTGGCTGCAGGGCAGAAGCCCTGAGGAGTTGGCCTGGTCTCCGGCCCCCTTGGTGATGGGTGTGAGATGCCGGGGGCACCATCTCCCCTGTCCGGTACGTGGGCGTGTGAGCAGAGTCCCCAGGATGGGCGGTATCAGGCGACAACAGGCCTTCCCTGTTAGAAGCCACTAAAGACTTGGGGGTGGTTATCGCCCGGTTTACCCCACTCACTCCCAACAGGTACCTTCACCATGTGGTATTTCTGTTCTGTCTTTCATATACAGCTCAGTGATGTAGCGGTGAAGATAAATGCGTATTAACATCCATGAAGTTCGTTACTTTAAGTGGTTGCTATTGATCTGACAGTTGCACTGTAAAAAGTTAGTGTTTGTTTTCTTGTCAAAACTTAGTAACGTTTTCTTTCTTGATACACACGCACCTCCCTCTGGAGAAAAGTGGACGTGTATTTTAGTCTCACTATTTTTTGTGATCTTCCCAGTGCAGTGGGGTGTGCCATCCTTGATCGTCCGTCTCTAATTTCACGTTCTTTCCCATCACGACAGCTATGTCTGTATTATTCTCATAGTCCCCTTGTTTTCTTACTAAATTTCATGAGGTTATTTTGGCTTAACAAGCGCGGGCTTTCAAGATCAAAGTATAAAACACATGCACGCACACACACCTTCTGATAAAGAGCTTTCCTAATTTAAAAAAAAAGCGGGCTTTAATACATCAAATCATATATTTCATATGCAATTAGTGTTTCAAGTGTAACTTCCTTTTCTTTTGCACCTTGGGAGAGCAGAAGCTATAAGTGCTTTTTTCCTCATTTTCATTTCTGTGTTTAGTTCAGTTAGAAGCTAAATTAAATGGTGTTAACTGCCAACTTTAAAAATACATTTTATTTATAAATTTCATTTATTTAAACTGGTATGTTTTACATTATGCAGATGATAAAAATTTGATTTTCATTACTTGACAAAGTTGATATACATCTTTAGTTTCTAATTTGAGTAAATATTTGCTAGGTCTCTATTTTGTGCCTACTAAACTTTAGATAATTGCCTCGAGTTGCTTTTTAATCTTATGTCCTTCCACCAGGTGACACTCATTCCTTTAGGAAATCTGAGATTTAGTTCAAAGGACTTGTCAGTTATGTCACTGAAGGATTACAAATAAAAAGAAGCAAATGCAGGCCAAAACAGTACGAAAAACTTGTGAAATTTCCTCATGTCATGTAAAGAGCCATAGAACTTTGTGGTAGAGGTAGTTGTGATTAATAATGTATTATATTTACAAGGAAGCAGTGATTTTTATTATATGGCTCCTTCGTACAAAAAGTACCTAAATGCTTATCATACCTTATGTTAGGTGATTGGGATACGATGGCAAAAAATAGACATGGTGGTCTGTTCTTTAGCTATGTGACTCTTGAAATCAGTACTCAAATCATCACTTAAATAAGGGTAACATTAACACCGAGATACAGGTTTTTGGTACTTACAGCGTGTAATGGGGGTGGTGGGAGTGTTTGCTCACATTTTGGGAATGTTTTGTTGGAGAAGTGACTACTGAGCTAGTTAATGAGGTCTGAGGGCTGCCTGAGAACTAACCAGGTAAGAGTGGGTTGGGGCAGGAATTTCACAGTAAGCGTTATTGTGTTGGGGGTTCTCTGTCTGCACCCCAGTGTTGCAGTGCTTGGATCCCATGGGCCTTTTCAGTTTGGAGACTTCTGTTCTTCTGCTCTTATTTCTTTGATAATTTCCTTGCCTCAGCTCTTTTCTTCTCCATCTTTCTGGAAGTTATTATAGGTGTGTATTGGTCTTTCTGGATTAGTAGTCTAATTTTTTTCTTCTGCTCTTGCTTTTGGAGAGATATCCTCAACTTTTACTTTCCACCTTTCTATTTAATTTTTAAAGGATGTGCTGTCAAAATTGTGATTCCAGTAAGTTTGTGTGTGTGTCTGTGTGTGGGTGTGTGTTACTGTTCCTTTTTCATAACATCCCAGTCTTTTGCCATGGATATACTGTAGAATCTAAGAATAATTAAAACAAAGCAAACCAAAATAAGCCCCACCCACTATGTATTGATTCCTTACTGTGTGCCATGTGCTTTTCAAAGTTTTAAAAACCTTGTTTACTTCTTCTAGCAACTCTGAGATATGTTTACTAATCTTTATCCCCATTGTGAAGATTAGAAGAGCAAGGTACTGCCTTGACTAAGGTTACACAAGCAGTTAAGTGGTGGAGCTGGCCTGGAACCCAGGTTAGTTCTGTGGCTTTAATATATAGCTATTCTTCAGACCTAAACAGATATTTCTCCAAAGAAGACATACAGATGGCCATGAAAAGATGCTCAACATCGCTAACTAGAGAAAGGCAAATCAAAACCACAATGAGTTATTACCTCACACCAGTCAGAATGTCTGTCATCAAAAAGCCTACAAATAAATTCTGGAAAAGGTGTGGAGAAAAGGGAACCCTCCTACACTGTTGGTGGGAATGTAAATTGGTGCAACCACTATGGAGAACAGTATGGAGGCTCCTTAAAAAACTAAAAATAGAGTTGCCTTATGATCCAGTGATCCCACACCTGGGCATATATCTGGAAAAGATGAAAACTCTAATACGAAAAGATAGCTGCACGCCAGTGTTCATAGCAGCAGTATTTACAATAGCCAGGACATAGAAGCAACCTAAATGTCCATTGACAGATGAATGGATAAAGAAGATGTAGTACATATATACAATGGAATATTACTCAGCCATAAAAAAGAATGAAATATTGCCATTTGCAGCCACGTGGATGGACCTAGAGATTATCATACTAAGTGAAATAAGTCAAAGACAAATATCATATGATATCACTTATATGTGGAATCTAAAAAATGATACAAATGAACTTATTTACAAACCAGAAACAGACTCACAGACATAGAAAACAAACTTATGGTTACCAAAGGGTAAGGGGTGGAGAGAGGGATAAATGAGGAGGTTGGGACGAACAGATACACACTACTATATATAAAATAGGTAAACAACAGGGTCCTACTGTATAGCACAGGGAACTATATTCAGTATCTTGTAATAACCTATAATGGAAAAGAATCTGAAAAAGAATACACACACACACATATATAAAACTGAATCACTTTGCTGTACACCTGAAACTAACACAATATTGTAAATCAATTATAGTTCAATAAAAAAAAAAAAACAAGCTATTCTGCCGGTTGATGGATACTCAGTAGAGCGGTTTTGATTTCGTTTTCAATTCTCTGCTGTTTCGTTAATAAATCCTTATTTCCTCTGGAACTTTTTTCTGTTTGTCTGCTTGGTGTTTGTCCTGTTGAAGGCTTCTGTCCAATGTCTGTTAATTCTTGGTTATCTGCCTGTATTTACTAGTGAGGTGTAAGAGGCTGATGGGAAGCTCCTTGGCCTCGGCAGGGCCTGGTGACTGGCGGACTTCTCTTTAGAACAGTGGTTTTCAAATTGAGAGAGGATCTGGAGGGAATTGGGGGGGATTTTGCAATATTTGAAGACATTTTTGATTGTCAGGGTTTGAAGGGAGGGGTTCTGCTGGCATTTAGTGGACAGAGGCCAGGGATGCTGCTGAAATGCCAGGACAGGCTCCCACAAGGAAGGATTATCCAGCCTAAAATATGAGTAGTGTCAAGATGGAGAAACCAGCTTTGGAGGGAAGGGATGAAAAGTTAGCTACTGTTGGTCGTAGGAGGTTGCAGAGTGCACAATGTAGAGGCCTTTTCCCCTGCGGCTTTCCAGTTTTCCGTCCTGGAAACCTGGGGTCTGCTCCCTGGCACCTATGTGGCAGGCTGCACGGTGCTCTGAGGAGGTGGGGGGGAAAGACCCCTGCCAGGGTCTGGGTGTTGGCACCCCCGTGCCTGGTGCCCTGAGCACCACCAGTGCTGCTGGGCCGTCTCCCAGTTTGCTCTGACTCTGTGCTCTGGCTTCCCTTCTCTAGAGATTCGTTGTCTAGTCTTCTGACGGCCACGTATCCACGGTTTTTCATTGTTTTAAAAAAACATCGTTTTAGTGCATCAGAGGTCGGGGAAGAGATCCCTGTCTGTTGTAAATCACTAAACTTTGTAACCGTAAATTTCAGAGGCACTATCGCTGTAATCCGTCAGCTACTTACACCAGCATTTATTTAGTCATGTTCTTAGAGTTAGAAGTTTTTCTTATCAATTCCTAGGTTACTCAGAAATACAGCTTATGGTGGAGCCATAGGCTAAATGCTGGAGTCTTTCCTTTAACTTAAAATGTGCAGAATATTGTTTCGGTGCCCTAACAGTCTCCAAAGTTAGTCAGTAATCTTTTTTTTAAATTTTAAGTATCATCATGAACTCAAGGATTTTTTTCTATCTGGGAGGTGTCAGTCCTTCGTAGTCATTCTTTTTGGCGGTCGCGTCACGGCGTCTTTGACCTGTGGGCGCCCCTTCAAGTTGGCTGCTGGGGCTTTTGACACAGCCCCACTGGACTTTGATGGTGCCCTTTGCTTTTCGGCCTGACAGGGTGTCTCAGGCTTATTTTACGCATTTCCTGCCCGGTGTGTTTTAAGAGAGATTCACAGAAATGAGACTCTCTTTTTTTCAGATACTGTCTATTGGTTCCTAGCAGTGACCAGTAGGTCTTCCCAACTTCTCATTTACTTTATCCTAATTTTTACTTCTAGTTAATGCCTGTTAGGTGATCAGTGCACTTGTTTATTTTCCATATATTCTCTCCCTTCTCTTTCTCATTTTTGGTGCTTGTATTGGACTGCATTTCCAGATCTATTTTTTTACGCTTAGCCTGGTTAAATAAGTTGCTTGTAACCATCTTTATCCTGAAGCTTCTGTAATTGTTTCAGAAATTCATCCTCTCATAGCTTTCTCGTGGGTAGGGCTCATGGGAACAATTTTCCTAAAAGTTCTAAAAGTTCTTCTTGTGGTCTTTGTATTAATATTTGAGGGTCAGTTTGTCTGAAATTGAAATGCTGGGTTTCAGTTTCTTTTTTGAGTATCTTAAGTATGTTTCCTCTTCCTGCCTGAGTCTGATGCCAGTATAACTTCTTTCCTTTATATGTGTTTTTGTCTTGATGATTAAAGGATATTTTTCTTTTCATTTTCAAATCCTTAGATAATCGTTCTCCGTGTTAACTATTCTGTGTTAGTTTTCCCAAGTATTCCGTGTGCCCTTTTTTTTTAAAATTTTTCCTACTAATTCTAAACTTTTTTTTTTTTTTTCTTTTTATTTATTTTTATATTTTTATTTTTGGCTGTGTTGGTTCTGTGCGAGGGCTTTCTCCAGTTGCGGCAAGCGGGGGCCACTCTTCATCGCGGTGCGCGGGCCTCCCACCATCACAGCCTCTCTTGTTGCGGAGCACAGGCTCCAGACGCGCAGGCTCAGTAGTTGTGGCTCACGGGCCTAGTTGCTCCGCGGCATATGGGATCTTCCCAGACCAGGGCTCGAACCCGTGTCCCCTGCATTGGCAGGCGGATTCTCAACCACTGCGCCACCAGGGAAACCCCCGTGTGCCCTTTTAATCACGTGTTCACGTGCTTTTATCTTATGGTAGTTTTTAAAATGCTCCCCAAATACCCCTCGTGCCCATCTCTCCTTCCTAAGGGTAAACCACTATTCTGACTTTAAACTTTTATGGATTGTTTTGCCCATTCTTGGAAGTTTTAATGGAGCTTCACAGTATGTAATTGTGTGTCTGTGTCTGTCTTCTCTTACTCAAATGATGGTTGTGTGGTTCACTTATATTGTCAGTAGATAGTTCATTCATTCTGTTGCTGAAGGAGATTCCATTCTGTAAGCACACCACAGTTTATTGAGCTGTTGATAGACATTTTGACTGTTTCTGATTTAGACCGTTGTGGATAATGCTGCTGTACAGGTCTCTGGTTCGTACCTGGATGTGTTTCTGTTGGAAGTGTAGTAAGGAATTTGTTGGGGCATAGTGTTTTCATTGAGCTATTTATGTACATTCTTCTGGAGTGTATGTGCTTAGCGATGGCAGCAGCAGGCAGTAGGCTCTTGTTCAAAGCGTTTGCTCCTGTTCGCATCCCCACCATAGCACAGGGCTCCACCCGCACCCTCAGCAGCCCTTGCTGTTGAAGGGGTTCTGTTTCATTTCATTTTGTTTTTAAACTCACGTTGGTGGGTTGTGATGGTATTTCAGTGGGTTTTAAATTTGGATTCCCAGATGACTGGTAGGGTTGGGCACTTTTTCGTGGGTTTGTTGGCCATTTGGGTATCCTTTCTAATGAGGTGCTTGTTCGGGTCTTCGGCCCGGTTTTCTTCTGCTTTGGGTATTATGAATATCTTCTATCCCTCTGTGGCTTTTCTTCTAAACAGGGTCTTGATGAACAGAAGCCCCCAGTTGTAACACAGCAGAGTTTATTAATCTTTCCCGTGGCGGTTAGTGCTTTCTGTGTCCTGTTTAGGAAAGCCATATGTACTTCAGATCATGGAGATATTTTCCTGTATAACTTCTAGTTGCTTTATTATTTTACCTTCCACATTTAGATCTACCATCTCTCTTGAGTTGATTTTGGTATATGGTGTGAGGTAGGAATCTATTTGAGGAAAGGCCAGCCTTTCCCCACAGCTCTACAGCACTAACTTCCTCATTAATGATGTGTCCGGATATGCATGGGTCTGTTTCTGGGCTCTCTCTTCTTTTCTGTCTTTCTGTCCTTATGTCAGTGTCATACTATCTTAATTACAGAAAAATCTGTTGGGGTTTTTATTGTTATTGCATTGGATTCGTAGTTCAATTTGAGTAGAATAGATATCTTTACAATATTGGGTCTTATAATTCACAGATACGGCCTATCTTTCCATTTATGTAGGTTTTTAATTTCTCTCAGTAGTACTTTATAATTTTATTTTGTATGTCCTGCATATCTTTCATTAGTTTTTTCTAGGTATTTAAAATGTTATTTTTTAATTGTTTGCTGCTGGTACATAGAAATATATTGATGCAACATAGTGTCCTTGTACCCTGCAATTTACTAAATTCACTTAGAAATTTGATTAGTTTACTATGGATTTTTTTTGTTAATGATGGTGATTTTGTTTTTTCCATTATAATCCTATACTATCTATCCATCTATCAGCCGTTTATTTTTCTGTGTATTTACACCATCTTGTTCAGTCCAGGACCTGTAGGGCATTGTTAAATGGGCATTATAATACCGAGTCTTTTTGTCTCTTTCCCCATGAATTCTTTTTCCACCTTTCTTCATTACTACTTGATCTAAATTTTATTTCTTCATTGTATCATTTATTTCCCTTAACTGTAACTTCCATGTCTCTTGTGTTGCTTCTAGATTGGTCCTTGTTACTGCAAAAAATGTTTCTCCTGTGTTCCATTTCTCTTTGTATCATCCTGTTTTCTAATCATCTCATTTCTGAGCCTTTTCTAATACTGATCTTGCCATTTTCTAATAGCTTCCAATGTTTTCTTTATTTCCATTAACTCAATTTGAAATATTAGGCTACAGTTTTCATCTGCTTTCAGTATATTTTTCCGGTGTGCCTTCATTGTGTTTCTGTATGTTATTAATTCTTTCTGTTTTTCTAATCTCCCTCCATTTTTGAGTGAAATGAGTCTCTTTGTACCTTTAGGAGGATAAAGGGAGGTCAGCTGTGTGAGGGTGGGTGATACTCGAGGGTAACGTTTCTAGATTCGTGCCTCGTATTGCTTCCTTGTCTGTTGCTCTGAAATATTAAAAAAAAAAAAAAGTTTCTCTCGGTACAGGTACCATTTTATTCTTTGTACAGTCTGCCCTCTCTGGTCCCTCCTGCACGGACTCTGCACCGTCTCTGACCCGCACCTCCAGGCTTCCTGTCCTGCTCACATCACTTCTGTTTCCAGCATCTTTCTGTCGGTGGTCTCTCTCTTTGCATAGGAATTTCTGCCACCATCTTGCCTCCCCTTGGCTTATATTTATTTTTAAAAAATCATTCAAAAACGTTATGTCCTCTCAACCAAACCTAATGATATGCAGACCATCCTTAATGTGGGAAATCATAATGCTTATACGATTATTGAAAACATTAGAGGAGCTAATCCCCTGAAGCACCTAGAACAGTATCCGGCTATCGTAAGCACTCAATGTTTGTTGGTCTTATAATTATTAGTAATAATTAGTAAATGCCATATTCATACATTCAACAAAATAAGTATTTGAATACAGTGTTAAAGTTGGTAGTGATTAAAAGAAAAATGAAGAGAATAAGACTAATTTATTACTAGTCTGACTCGTTTGGCGAACGTGTGTAATTAGATATACAAGGAGCAATCAGTATAATTGGTATAATTTCTATAATTCAGAAAGCCCTTTTTGGGGGGAATATTGCATTCCTTAATATTTTATTAGATTTATTTTTCTTCTTTGGAACTTGATGAAAAGCATTATTTCATCTCAGCTAGAAAAGCAATTTTCTGCTACTTCTCTTTGGCAAATATTTGTTATACCCACATTATCTGAGTTGGTGTCACAGACCCTTGATACCTGAATAGTAGCTGCTTTGGCAGAAGTAGAAATATAATACATGTATGTCTAGGGCAGAACAAGGGTCTAGAATGAAATAAGATTTGTACATGTGCTACACAGAGCTTTTTAATCTTCCTATATAAATCAGAAGTGGGAGAGGATTGAATAATGTCTAGCTTTTTTTTTTCTTTTAAGGTTTTTCATACAGTTCCAACAGTATTTCTAAATCACAAATTTTACCTGGTGATGTATTTATTTCTACTATATTAAAAAAAATTATCCATGGTGTGTTGAGGTCCTAACTTACATTTTGGTAAAATATACTCTTGAAATTCATTAGAACAGTTTGATTTGGTATCTTGCAACTTGGTGAAACTGTGCTGCTGAGGTCCATGACATCACCCTCTCTGTAGGCCAGTGAAAGTCCATTGCATCATCTGGGTCTGGCAGTCTGCACATGCTCCCTCGTGCTGTGGGATAGTGATGACTGCTGCTTTGGCAAAGTTACTGAGTGCGTCCGGGGAAGGACTGTAAGGGTCTCGGGGATGGTGGAGCCACTGGGATGAAAAGATGTTTCGTTCTTGATGGACTGCATGAGACAGGGAGGCCAGCCATTTTCCCCTCTTTTCTGTTTCTCATGAGACCCTCTCTGGAACAGGACACGAGCAAGACGTGAGCCAGAAAGGAAAGATGTTACAAAACTATAGAAAGTCTACTGTGTAGAAAGACTGAATAAAACTACGGAATTGCAATGCAATCATAGGATATCATAATCGAGATTTACATGGATGGTGTGCAAGCATTACCGATGATTTGTTTGTCTGAGGGTTCCATAAAATTCTTACTTCACCTGCCAAGTTGAAAATATGGTATACTTAAAAAGTTTGGTCCCAAGCATACTCTTTTAACCACAACCTGTTAGAAAGCTTCAGTATATGTGTAGAGAAGACCCAGCTAAATTTTCGTTGCTCTTTCCATTGAGATGACATATTTTACTTTTTAACTTGACTCCAAAGTTTGACCTCCTTCACTTACTGCCACCAAGCCTAACCAGAAACTTTTTTCTTCAGCTATTAAAATACAAAACCAGAAGGAAAATAGTCTTTTCCCACAGCATAGGATTCTGAGGTTAAAAATAAAAAGAAGACCAGTTAGAGGTTAGCATGCACAGAAATTTCCCTGACTTTCTTTTTTCTGATTTTCATTAACTTCATTAATTTCTATTTTTTTTTGTTCATATCTGTTTATTTTCTTTTTTTGTTTTTAGGAGAAAATCGATTAAAAAGCAATTTAAAATAACTGTAGTTAATTGTAGTTAGTTGTTTGTCAGTCCCTCCAAACAGTATGCTATAAACTTCAAGAAAGTACCATATTTATCTTACATCCCTTGAGTATCCTTGATCCTGATGTGTCACATTACTTGACACCTAGTACATACTTATTTATTTGTATTTTTATATTTAGTATGACATTCTCAGAATTTTTGTAACAGTTTATCTTTTGCGGCCATTGTGGAATGCTGAAGTTGTTTAAATCATTTCGGAGTGATTTTATTACATGACTATTACATAATGATGTCAGAGAACACCTTCCTAAGCCACTACCTGAGCTAGAAACTGAAAGAGAGAAAACAAAGATATAAAGGATGCTGTCCCAAAGATGAGCTACAGTGAGAGATTATTGGGAATTAACAGGCAGATTTGGGTAGAAAATGAAACTTCTAAAAAGGTAATTGTTGAATTAAAAACGTCAGTGGATTTAATGGCTTAAATTGTGAATTAGATACAGCTAAAGAGAGTTAGTGAACTTTAAAGTAGATCTGAAGAAAGAGGAGATATTTGAGAGTGAATGGCTACAGGTTTTCCAGAACCGAAGGAAACCATGACTTCACAGATTCAGGAAGCACAATGTATCCAAAAATATACATAAAATAAAATTTTAAATATCTCCGTGTCTAGATGCATTGTTGCGAAAACACTGAGCACGAAAGGAAAAGAGAAGGTCTTAAAAAGATCCAGAGAGAAAGGACAAAGAATGACAATTCGAGCATTAGTAGACTTCTCAAAAACGAAAATACGAGCCAGAAGATAGTAAAAATCTTCAAAGTGCTGAAAGAAAAGTACTGTTAGTCTAGACATACCTAGGCAGAACTATTTTCAAGAACCGAGGTGAGTAAAAGTGCTGTACAGTTGACGCTTGAACAATGCAGCTTTGAACTGCCCGGGTCCACTTATATTTACTGTTTTTCAATAGTAAATACTACAGTCCTGCACAGTCCCTGGTTGGTTTAATCCAAGGATGCCGAGGGCACAGTGTAAGTTATATGTGGATTAACCCCTTCGTTGTTCAAGGGTCAACGGGATAAGGGGAACTGAAAGAGTTTACGACCTGAGGCTCACACTGAAGGAAATTCTAAGGGATGAATTTACGGGCAGGTGGAATCCCAAATGGAAATGGATGACCTGAGATGCAAGAAGGAGTGATGATCAAATAAAAATAGTCATATGTGTCCATCTAAACAACATTGGTTATGTAAAATGACTTCTAACAGGTCAAATTTGGTGGTCTGAAATAAAGGCAGAGCTAGGATACTGTGAGCACCACTTTTGGACACAATAGCATTTGAGTTGGGAGGGAAATGATAGGAGTTAAAAGTGTTCTAAAGTCCATGTAGTGTTTGTGATAGATGGTGTTTCCCTTTATGTTAAACATGCATGGAAAAATGTAAGGTGACTCTGTAGGTAATAGACAGAGATCATAAGTTTTAAACCATTAGGAGAGGGGGGGAAAAGAAGAAAAACAAAAGAACAAAAAAGAACAACACACACAAAATCAGGCAGTCAATACAAAAGTAAATGCAAGAAAAAGAAAAAAAGTATTACAAAAAGAAACAAAAAGTGAGATGTAGACATGAAGTCCACATGTATCAGTAGTCACAATAGATATAAACTTGAGAGTTAAAAAAACCCGCATATAGACTGTTAACAATATAATTTAGTTATATGCTATTTGTAAGAAACATGCCTAAAACATAAGGCCATGAAACAGGTTAAACTAAAAAGGTAGAAAATTATTATTAGGGCAAGTATTAAACCAAAAGAAAGTGAAGAGAGCTATAATGATGTCATACAAAGTAGAGTTTGAAATAAATATCATTATAGTATTAGAGATGGAGAAGGTTATTATAAAATGATGAAAACCAGTCACTTCTTTCTTTTTTTTTTTTTTGGCCACACCACATGGCATGCGGAACTTCCCTGACCAGGGATTGAACCCGTGTCCCCTGCAGTGAAAGCATGGAGTCTTAACCACTGGACCGCCAGGGAAGTCCAACCATTCACTTCTGAACTTGTGTACATGCGAGAAAATTACCTCAAAATAAATAAGCAAAAATTGATTAAGGAGAGATAATTCAACAGATTCATTACAGTAGGATTTCAACACATGGGACACATATATAAATTGATCATTTATAAGTCCATAAAGTGAGTCTCAACAGTTGTCAAATACTAGGTGTCCTACAAACTGTATTCTCTGGCCCTTTATCAGTCAGGGTCTTTTTAGGAAAACAGAAACCATGATAAGTAATTCAGACTGAGGTGATTCGATAGAGGGAATGGTCACGTCCATGTTAGAAGGCTGAAAGAATTAAAGAGGTGATAGCAAACATATTACTATAGCAATTGGCTCCCATTGGCCGAGTCTTAACAGGAAGACAGTAGGCAAGGGGGTCTGGGGAATCTGGTCCGCTGGCTCCAGTACTCCCACCAAAGAGCTGAGAAAAAGATAAATAATTGACACAGACCCCATGCATTTAAGGTAGAAGTTAGTCATAAATAGGAAGGATAAATCCCCATATATTTTAAACTTAAAAATGCATAGAATGAGGTTCTGTAACTCATGGGCCACACAAGAAATCATAATGAGAGTTAAAAAATACTTAGAACTGAATGCTGATGTTTATATATCAAAGCTTGGGGGATGCAGTAAAAGGTGAACTGTTTTTAAGGAGACGTTCATAAAATGCCTTAAGTGCTTATATTAGGAAAGAAGAAAGGATAAAAATAATGAACTGAACAGTCAGCTTAAGAAGTTTTAAAAGAACAACAGAATAATCACTTCACGAGGAAATCGTAAAGAGTAGTTATCAGTGAAAGAGAAAATAGAGATTACCAATGAGACCAAAACTTGTTGTTGCTGTTGTTTTTAAAGACTAATGAAATAGACAGTCTTATGGCTAGAATGATTGAGGGGGAGAAGAAAAAAGGTACAAAAAAACAGTATTAGGGATGAAAAGAGGGCTACAACTACAGATCCAGCAGAGATTACAATGATGGAGAGCACTGTGAACAATTTTAGGGCAATTAATTTGAAAAATTAGATGAAATGTAAGAAGTTCTAGAAGAGCACAACTTACAGAATTGTCAGGAAGAAGTAGGAAGTCAAAATGAGATAAAGAAATCACCAGGCTCAGATGGCTCTACTGATGAATTCTACCGAAGTGTCCAGGAGCAGGTCATTCCAATCCTCTGCAGATTCCTCCAGAAAGTAAAGGGAGTATGCCTGTCTCCTTCCATGGGACTTGATATGACCTTGACATCAGACCAGACAATATCAGTACAATGAAGGAAAGTTACAGGCCAACCTCAATTCATGAAATAGAGGCAAAAATGTTAGCAAGCTGGAAACCAGTAGTGAACCTAAAAAATAATATACTGCGATTGAATTGGATATATCATTAGAAAATTTATAAATATAATTATTGCATATAATTATTTTGATAGATGAGGGAAAGGCAACAATATAGCCTTCATTTATGAAGTAAATAAGGAAAGATGCAGTCGGCTCTCCATATCCATGGGATTTGCATCCACAATTTAACCAACTGGAAATCAAAAAATGTTCAGGAAAGAAAAGATCCAGAAAGTTATGAAAAGCAAAACTTGAATTTGATGTGGGCAGGCAGTTATTTACATAGCATTTACGTTGTATTAGGTATTGTAAGTCATCTAGAGATGATTTAAAGTATATGGGAGGATGTGCATTAGGTTATATGCAAATACTCTGCCTTTTTATATAAGGGACTTGAGCATCTGAAGATTTTGGTATCTGCGGGGGTCCGGAACTAATCCCCCATGGATACTGAGGGATGACTGTACTCTTAAGAAATAGAAATGGCAGGAAACTTTCTTATAGATATCTACCGAAGTTTACAAGTAATTCATACTCTTCATGTGGAAAAATTAAAACCATTCTTTTGAAGTCAGGAATAAATAAAAAATATTTTCTATCATCACTTAAAAGATTTTTTTTTATAGTGGAGATCCTAATCAAAGCTGTAACACAAGAGAAGGGGAAGAAGGAGTGGGAAAAAGACACAAAGCCGGGACTTCCCTGGTGGTCCAGTGGTAAAGAATCCGCCTTACAATGCAGGGGACAGGGGTTTGATCCCTGGTCAGGGAACTAGGATCCCACATGCCATGGGGCAACTAAGCCCGCGTGCCACAACTGCTGAGCTCGTGCGCCTCAACTAGAGCCCGCGTGCTGCCAACTACAGAGCCCATGTGCTCTGGAACCTGTGCACCCTGGAGCCTGCGGGCCACAACTAGAGAAGAGAAAACCCGCACGCCACAACTAGAGAGAAGCCCCTGTGCCACAACGAAGAGCCATAACTAACTAACTAAATAAATAAATAAATAAAAATTCTAAAACATAATATTAAAAAAAAGACACAAAGCTGTCATCATGCACCAATGATATGATTGTCCCCACAGAGACAACCTCAAAAGAATCTACAGACTGTTAATAGAGAGGTTAGCACAGGTGGCTGACTGCAAGGTCGATGCAAAAATCAGTTGTTTATAGTCTCCAGCAACCAACAGAAAATGAAACAAAGGAATTTTTTAGCTCTATTAATAATTGCAGCATTGCTAAGAATAAATGCAGCAAGAATGTTGGACTTCTTGTACACAAGAGACTATGAGCCTTTACTGAGCTATTTTAGAGAAGAGTCAGTAAGTAGAGCGTGATGCCCTGTTCATGAGTAGGAAGACTCAGGATTGTAAAGATGTCGCCTGTCTCCAAAGTGTTGTATAGCTTCAGTTTATGTAGACCAGCAGAGTGCCAACAAGAGCCAGCATCTCCTGATGCAGATGGTAAGGGCCGGGGGTGGGGATGCTTTCTCTACCAGGGGTCAAGGTTTATCATAAACTCTTCATCGTGAACATGGCCTGGTATTGGCACAGGTGTGGAGTAGAACACAGGATGCAGGCGCTCCTGGTTACAGACCTGCAGTTACAGGGTCAAAGTAGTTTATCCGTATAAAGAAGAATGGATTTGGGTCTCTATCTCACTTCATAATGAAAATCAGTTTTCAGTGGATTATAGATCCAAATGTGAAAAGTAAAACTTCAAAAGTTTTGGAAGATGAGATGGGAGAATATCACTCTATTTATCATAAAAGTAGTGTGAAAATGTTGACTACACTAAAACTAAGAACTTCAGTTTGTCAAATTATCCCATATATATGTGAAAAGACAAGCCATAAATTGGGAGAGGAGTTATAAAACTTAAAATTGACAAAAGTTTCATTTCCTGAAAATATAAAGAACCACCCGTAAGGGTGATAAAAACAACAAGTTCGTTGGGCCAAGAGACATAGAAAAGGTAATCTCATCAGTAACCATGGGATGCAAGTTAATACCACAGTGAACTAGCTATTTGTTTACCCCTACTAGATGGGCAAAAATTAAGAATCTGTTAAAAGCAAGTATTGGTTGAGTATGTGGACCAGCTTTGCCCTTTTGCTAATGGAGGTGTAAATAAATACCACCATGTTATTCTTTTTGTTTCATTTTTTAACATCTTTATTGGAGTAAAATTGCTTTACATTGTTATGTTAGTTGCTGCTGTATAACAGAGTGAATCAGCCATATGCATACATGTATCCCCATATCCCCTCCCTGTTGCGTCTCCCTCCCACCCTCCCTATCCCAACCCTCTAGGTGGTCACAGAGCACCGAGCTGATCTCCCTGTGCTACGCGGCTGCTTCCCACTAGCTATCGATTTTACATTTAATACCACTATTTTAGAAAACAATTTGACATTAACTCATCAAGTTAAAGATAGTTATGCTCCTTGACCCAGCAATTCTCCTCATAAGAATATACCTTAGGGAGTCTCTTACATATGTGTACCAGGGAATGTTTGCAAGAATGTTTATAGCAGCAGAGTTCTTGACAGCAGAACAACTGGAGGTAACTAAGATGCCCACTAACAGGAAAATGGATAATAATTTGGGCTTTTTTGTACAATGAAGTAACATGCAGCAGTGAAAAAAAAATCTATAAGACGTGCCACAAAACGGGTAATTTCAAAACATAACGTTGGGTGTGGGAGGAAAGCAAGTCCCAGAAAACTGCTTACAGGTTGATGTTATTTTTGTGAATGCTGTATCATTGGAATATTCACATACAAGTTATAAAGTTGGTTTTTTCTTAAGTGAAAAGATTTTGTTGGTTTGCCTGGAAGATAAGGACCTTCAGGACCATGTGGGAAACTAAATTCCAGGTCTGATTTTATTTTGATCGGTCTGACAGGGTCAGTGCTTATTACCAAAATGATTTTTGGAAGATGTCATGCCCTTGTCCTTTCATGTTTGAGGTGATGAACTGATAATGGCTGCCTTGAAATTTTTTGAGGCCAAAGTCATCCGGTCCTTATACTGTAGAATGGGGCTCATTTTTAATGTAAGCCACTGGAGCCATGTCTTCCAATGACTGTCCTTCTTTGATTTTCCTCTTTTAGTTGGTGAGTCTTCGTTTATAAATATGGCGGTCCAGTCTGACAAGTGTAGACGTTTGGCTTGGCCACATCTGCCCTGTAAGCATGGTGGGTGTAGGCTTCCTGGGGTGAGTGGGCCTGGGAGGTCATCCAGCTTCTGGTCCCTCCGGTCAAGGTGGGTGGTGGAGACGGGAGGACTTCTTAAGACCTAGGATGCTTTGTTGTCTGTACCAGGTAAATATTCTGAGCAAACGCCATGGTCTGCTACACTGGTACGCTTCCGAAGCTTCCTTAATCTGGGCCCTGTACTACTTTCCTATTGCTGCTGTAACAAATTGCAACCATCTCGTTGGCTTAAAAGAACACACATTTATTCCTTTACAGTCTGGAGGCCAGAAGTCTCACTGAGCTAAGATTAAGGTGTCCACGGGGTGGTTCCTTCTCGACCCTCGGGGAGAATCCATTGCCTCTTCCAGCGTTTAGATGCCATCCTCGTGCCTGTGGCTTGTGTCCCACTGCGTTTTCTCTCCGCTTCGATCACCCCATAGCCTCCTTCTGTCTAATTTCCTGTGTCCCTCTCGTACGGACCCTTGAGGTTAGCTGTGCCAGCGCGTTTTCTCCTCTGGCTTCTGCCGCTGTGTTGGTTCGGAGCCCTGGGTGCTGACGGGAGGATCACCAGGTAGACGAGGGTTTCCTCACCCCGCCCGCTCCTGCCCCTGCCCCTGCGCCCGCCCCCCCGGGAACGGGAGCCTGTCTTTCTGGGTTGGGAGCCTTGCTGCCGCACTCCGCTTAGTCGCCGAGCGGAGCCCACGGCGAGGAGGGGCCGGCTCGGTTCCGGAGTTCCTTCCTTGTGTCTCTTGATAAATACCCTTGGACTCCTCTTGCCTGGGACTCGGAGGCCCCAGGATCTTCCGGGCTCCCCCTCCCTCCCTCCCTCTAGCGACTCTCTTCGCGTGACCTGACCCGGGGCCACTGCCCGTGGCCAGCCGTGCCCCTTCCCCTGGGGGCATTTCTGCACTTCGGTTCCTTGCAGCTACCACATCCGTCCCCTGACTCCTCAGATCCTTGCGCTTGGTGTTGGTCTTTGCTTAGAAAGCCAGGCCCGTGTGGTCCAACGGCCGTTCTCCTCCTCCGCTTGGCTGCCTCGTGGGCTGACAGTGCTGTCCTTCGGGGACTGACGGCGGCCTGCTCCCGTTCTTACGGAAACGTGGCACTCGTCCTGGGCAACTCCTGCCCCGACCAGAGGCAGCCGGACCCCAGGTGCTTTTTATTCTGCGTGATTTATTTGTCTGGCGAATATCTGCCTGGGCTAAGGCTCTTGCACAGCTCCAGGCCCTAGGTGTCCCTTTCTCATAGAACAGACATTAAGGAAGTAACAAGTAAGTGAGAAAGGTAATTTCCAATAGTGAAAAGTGCCTGGAAAGCAGTAACACAAGGTGATGTGAGAAACGGTGGTACAAGATCGTGGAAGACCTCTTCGAAGAGGCGGTATTGTTTTCCTTTATTTAATTAAAAATGTTGATATCTGTACATATTGCAAAATGATCACTACAGTAAGGTTAGTTACCACCTCCATTGCCTCGCATAATGACAGGTTTGTGTGGTGAGAACATGTAAGATTTACCGTCTTAGCAGCTTCCACGTCTGTGGTACGGCGTTGCTCACGAGAGCCGTCACACTGCCCGTCACAGACCCGAACTTCAGGGGTGATATTTTCATTAAGTCCGTAGTGACAGGGAGTGCAGAGCGCTCTGTAGACACAGGGCGTCAGGTGCAGAGCCCGGGGGGGGGGGGCAGCGGGAGCCGTCGGGCAGCCGCCCGCACAGGAAATGGGGCCAGACCGCGTGGGGCAACGGAGCCCTGTGTGGTGGACAGAGTGCTGCTTGCTCGCCTCGGCTGCCCACGTCCTCGTCCCAGAACCTCTGGATGGGTCCCTTCACAAGGCAAAAGGGACTCAGGTGTGACTGAGTTATGGATTTTGAGGCACAGAGATAATCCTAGATTACGTCGGGGGTCCAGTGCAGCCCCAAGATCCTTGTAACAGGGAAGCAGGAGGGTCAGTGAAGAAGGAGCTGTAAGGATGAAGGGGGGTGGAGAGAGAGAGTGTGTGTGTGTGTGTGTGTGTGTCTATGTGTTTGTGTGTGTATGTGTGTGTGTGTCTGTGTCTGTGTGTGTGTCTCTGTGTGTGTGTCTGTCTCTGTGTGTGTGTCTGTGTGTATGTGTATGTGTGTGTGTGTGTGTGCGCTCGCACGTGGCCAGCAAGACAGAAGTCACGGTCTCGTATAACCTAGCCTCAGCGGTGACGCCGCATCCCTTTTGCCTGTTTCTGTTCATTGGAGCGACGTCCTTGGCGGCAGCACACACACGAGGGGAAATGATTACACGACAGAGTCCGTACAGGGAGGGAAGGATCTTTGAGAGTCACTTCATAAGCAACCTCCCACAGTCCTTAATGCATTATTGTTGAGTAACGGATAGGATAATCTCTTCCTCACTCTTCCCGAACTCCTGCTTCCCAGAGCTTGGGGTTCCTCCGACCTCTGATAGCAACAAGCCCACTCCCTTCTCGGGGCCCTCTTTGCCTGTGAGTGTAGAACGTGATGATACAGATAGGCTTTTCCTACTATTTTTTCTTTATATATTCTAGAAATGTTCCAGTGGTTCCTAATCTCTGGATGGCATTTTTCTCTGCTACCATGCATTAAAAAATTTTTTGTACATTATTTGGTCATTTCAGTGGGATCCTGAGTAATAAGGGTGATAAATTTGTGGACACGATTCACGCTCTCAGAACTGGAAGGCCTCCTTCTGTGTTTTCAAGGAAGCTCTTCTGTCCTGGAGTGGAATTGTTGATATTTCCACAGGTAAAACGTTAAGTTGATGGAAAAACTGTTCTTCTGCTCCTTCGAAGAGTTATCTTTCATCTCTTGAGAGCCAGAGCTTCTTCCATTCAGGTTTTAAACAATACTTTGTTTTAATTGATCTGGGGGGAAAGTTCAGCTTGATCTCAGAGTAGTAAGATTTGACAGATTCAGCCCTAAAGATGGAATTCAATTGCATTGTGAATTGTGACGTGGAATTCTGGAGGCCTAAACTAAACCAGTAATTATGTTTTATCCTCTACCATTTAAAAATAGATTTTATTTACCTTTTGGTATCTGAGATAGTTTTAAAGCTAGTAGAAAGGCATACACTTTTTACAGTTTCATTTCTGTAAAGGTGTTTCACATATACCCTTACAATTCTAAGGACTTAATTGAGTGAAAAGTTGGGAAAATAATCTTGGAAAATTGAGGTTTCTTTTTCTTTTTTTTTTTTTTTTTTTTACTAGAAATAAATTATAAATACTTAAACTTACACTTTAGAAGCCTAGGATGTTCGGCTTTGAGGTGGTAGGAAAATTTTGTTTTGGAACAAGAGTAAAATGGTTAATTTTGGTCTGAGTTTCTCCTGCCCACCTAGGGGCCATCTTCCTATATAAGCAAAGTCATTATAAGTTTTTGTTTCTTATTGACCAAGAGGTATATTTGATTACTCATGTCTGCCAAGTTGCATATAATAGCAGCTTTGTTTTTCTATTTAAAAATGCTTTTTCATAGGAAGATAAACATTTTCGGTAACTCTGCCAGGAATAGGAGGGGAGTGGTTAGCTGTGTTTTTATATAAAACTTAGAGGGGAAGAAAAGAATGCCATTTTTTAGTTGTGGTACAGTTGCGATTAGC